>NC_083587.1:3780000-4080000 GCF_027579695.1 Neoarius graeffei
ATAGAGGAAGTGGCTGATATCAAGAAATCCTACCAGTGGCTGGATAATGCAGGACTGACAGACAGCACAGAGGCACTAATCATGGCAGCACAAGAACAGGCCATAAGCACAAGAGCCATTGAGCCCAGGATCTACCAGAGTAGATCAGACCCAAGATGCAGACTGTGCAAAGAAGCCCCTGAAACAGTCCAGCACATAGTAGCAGGGTGTAAGATGCTAGCTGGATCAGCGTACATGGAGAGGCACAACCAAGTGGCTGGGATAGTATACAGGAACATCTGCAACCAGTATGGAATAGAAGTACCCAAGTCCCAATGGGCCATACCACAGAAGGTGGCTGAGAACAACAGGGCCAAGGTTCTGTGGGACTTCAGCTTCCAGACTGACAAACAGATCCTGGCTAACCAACCGGACATAGTGGTGGTGGACAAAGAGCAGAAGAGGGTGGTGGTGATAGATGTGGCGATCCCAGCTGACGCCAACATCAAGAAGAAGGAACATGAGAAACTTGAGAAGTATCAAGGGTTGAAAGAGCAGCTGGAACAGATGTGGAAGGTCAAGGGTTGCATGGTCCCCGTGGTAGTGGGGGCACTTGGGGCAGTAACCCCCAAACTGGGAGAGTGGCTCCAGCAAATCCCAGGAACAACATCTGAAGCCTCAGTCCAGAAGAGTGCAGTACTAGGAACATCGAAGATACTGCGCAGAACCCTCAAACTCCCAGGCCTCTGGTAGAGGACCCGAGCTTGAGGATGACATGGATACCACCCCCCCGCCGGGGGTGAGGAGATTTTTTTTCATATATATATATATATATATATATATATATATATATATATATATATATATATATATATACACACACACACACATATACACACACCTGCGAGTGTTTAGTCTACAAGGTTTCCCATACATAGACCATTGTGTGGCGCAGCACCACACAATGGATTCCTATCGCCACACAGACTCCCAATTTCGAAAAAAAAAAGCGTTGCGTATCGTTCCGTTCATTCATAGTGCTCTTTCTTCTCGTTTACGCGTGCGCGCACACACCCACACACAGAGAGAGAGGCGTGCACACAGGCCTGACGTTGCGCATATACCCGGACTGCAAGTAGGCCTGTTAGGCTAATTAAAAATAACGCAGCCTTCCCGATTCGCCTTCCGACCCCTTATTTTAAAAGGTAGCCTACGTCGCGCTCGTGATGAGCTTTATCATAGCCTTCTTGACTTACATGAAACGAACATCTCTGAGTCAGGCTATAAACCAATTTTGATGCATACAGTAGCAGCTTGACGCGAGGAACCGGCCTTATTGCATTATCCCGTTTATCCCACTTCAGCATTCATGCAAGTTATTAATAATGGCTTGACATTCACAATAAATAAGGATTTCCCACTAGCCTAAATAAAATGTTATACTCGCGGGATGCCTAGTTGATGCTATCTGAAGCATAAAATCTGAATATTTGAAGAAACATCTTTATTAGCGAAGTAGAATTGCAAGCGGGATTTCTCAGCTATGAATAGGGCAAGCACATAGAAATTCAGTACTCCTTTGTATATTTTTTTGATGTAATGGAAATTTTTAGTGCTTTGATGAAGAAAATGTACTTTTTTATCCATAGATTAAAACAGACCTCAGGAATAGGCTCCAAGGGGAACACCTGGCAGCCTGCTTACGAATCTCCATAAATGGTCCCGAACTCAATGACTTCCCTTCCGATAGGGCACTTGAGGTTTTTTTCAGGAAGCCACGCAGAATTAAATGTTCTGATAGGGCATGCAGGCTTTGCACCAATTAGGGTAATGCTTTTTCATTATTTTTAGTTGCCTTGGTGTTACCTTAAGTGGTTTCTTGCATCTAATTATGATATTTTAATTTTATTATTATTTTGTTGCTGGGCAATTCCATGTAAATGTCAACCTCACCATGCAAAAATAAAGCAACATGTAATACATCAAAACCACTCCCAGAGATATCACCTAAGCCTGTATTTTACAGATGTGAATAAGTTGAACCAATTTGTCACAAGAATTGTTCCCTTCGCCTTAATATGTCAGTCTTTCTTTCTTATAATGTAAAACCCAAGCTAAAATCAACTTTGATCATGTACAATTCTATATTATTGCCACAAGCCACAGAAATGTATGCTAAAATCCACAAAACAGCAAAACAATAGCCATCCTAAATATTATTTAAGAACTTTGATAGTTTTAGCTGATATTTAGAGAGTTTTTCAAAGGGTTATGGTGGTTAAATTGCTGATTTTCTAAACATATGCCATGTCCATTTCAGACGAGTCACATCCATAACGGAATTTCGTCACATCCATAATGCTGACTTTTCCTTCCGAAACTCTGCATGAAATACAAAATATTTTAAACGAAGATTTTTTAATATTCACCTTGGACCCCTCTATCAAATGGATATCTCCATTTCGACATTAGGTTTACAATTTCACAGAGTTTGATAAAAATGTACAGTCACCCAAGAAAAGTGATACTTTTTCTGTCACATCCATAACGCATCTTTAATTGGCATTTTCTGGCATGCCCTAGATGTACTATGGGAATTGTTCTTGCTCTATCACTTCTCCAGTATGGTACAGCCTCAAAATATGCAACACCTGTTTAAATACTGGGAGACAATAAAACATGCACTGGGTCATTTGTTGCCATTTTGAGTTCAAGTGTCACGTCCATAACGCTGGAATTGCTCTGCTACATTATACTATTTATTTCATTTTAGTATTGGTTGAGGTAAGTGTTGAGTTCAATATTTAAAATAAAAACCTCCAGCTTGTTTTTTGCAATTTATTCCTTGAATGTCAACTAAAGAATGATTGAAAGATTGCCACCAAAAAGGCAAAAAACTAAGGTAAAAACTAAACTTTAACTTCAATTTTGGTGAGTAATTTTCATAAATTTAAAAGACAGGTTTTCCACCAACATCAAGCCCAGCAAACTAATGGCCTGCCCTGTAATGTAAAGTTGGGTCGAGGAATGAAACCAGGCAGGGTTCTGGTAAAAATTGTTTTAGCCGTCTTCTCTTAAAGAACTTAAAAGAATTTAGATTGAACTGAATAATCTCAAATGCTTCTTGTAGCTTTAAAATAGTCCCAGCAGGTGACTCTGAAGAAAAATACTGTGTGTTTGAACACCACCCACTATAAACACTTTGCATACACCCCAATGACCGACTCCACCGACCACGATTCCCTCATCGGCACAGTGGAGCACTACAAATTGCTACCTGGTCTGTGGGAAACACTGGTCTATGTCTATTTCTTATGAGCAATTCCAGCGTTATGGACGTGACACTTGAACTCAAAATGGCAACAAATGACCCAGTGCATGTTTTATTGTCTCCCAGTATTTAAACAGGTGTTGCATATTTTAAGGCTGTACCATACTGGAGAAGTGATAGAACAAGAACAATTCCCATAGTACATCTAGGGCATGCCAGAAAATGCCAATAAAAGATGCGTTATGGATGTGACAGAAAAAGTATCACTTTTCTTGGGTGACTGTACATTTTTATCAAACTCTGTGAAATTGTAAACCTAATGTCGAAATGGAGATATCCATTTGATAGAGGGGTCCAAGGTGAATATTAAAAAATCTTTGTTTAAAATATTTTGTACTTCATGCAGAGTTTCGGAAGGAAAAGTCAGCGTTATGGATGTGACGAAATTCCGTTATGGATGTGACGCGTCTGAAATAGACATGGCATATGTTTAGAAAATCAGCAATTTAACCACCATAACCCTTTGAAAAACTCTCTAAATATCAGCTAAAACTATCAAAGTTCTTAAATAATATTTAGGATGGCTATTGTTTTGCTGTTTTGTGGATTTTAGCATACATTTCTGTGGCTTGTGGCAATAATATAGAATTGTACATGATCAAAGTTGATTTTAGCTTGGGTTTTACATTATAAGAAAGACAGACTGACAGTGACATATTAGGTTGGTTACAAATTGGTTCAACTTATTCACATCTGTAAAATACAGGCCTAGGTGATATCTCTGGGAGTGGTTTTGATGTATTACATGTTGCTTTATTTTTGCATGGTGAGGTTGACATTTACATGGAATTGCCCTTATCTAGAGTGTTTATACTGTTTATTTCAGTTATTCTATTTTTATTTATTGCATTGCCTGTTTGCACCGCGGGTCAGAGAGGACTGAAATTTCATCTGTGCTGTATGTCAAGCATGTATAGCATATTTGACAAAGTTGACTTGACAACAGCAATTTAATTGATCACTGTCAGTTTGTTGATGTAAATGGCGATTTTTCTATGCATACTAAGGTAAAGTTTGGTGTTCCACAAGGTTCCATCTTAGGCCCACTGCTTTTTTTTCTTTTCACATGTTACCTCTGGGTAATGTTATCCACAAGCATGATATTAGCTTCCACTGTTATGCTGATGACACACAGTTGTATGCTTCTGCAAAGTCAGATGAGAGAAAAAAAGCTTAATAAAACTGATGAATGTGTAAAAGACATTATACACTGGATGCTTATTAACTTCCTTTTACTTAACTCTGACAAGACAGAAGTGCCTGTACTGGGACCACATGCAGCTAGAAGTAGGTTTTCTAATTACATAGTAACTCTGGATGGCCTTTCTGTTTTTTCATGTGCAACAGTAAGACCTTGGGGTGATCTTTGACTCCAGTCTTTCATTTGAAACTCATTTTGATAACATGACAAAGATGGCTTTATTTCATCTCAGAAATATTCCTAAGAAACAATGTCTTTACATGATGCAGAAAAACTAGTTCATGGATTTGTTCCCTCTAGGTTGGATTACTGTAATGCCTTACTGTCTGGATGTTCCAATAAGTGCATAAACAAGTTCCAGTTAGTTCAAAATGCAGCAACAAGAGTCCTTACAAGAACTAGGAGATATGGTCATATCACCCCTATCTTATCCACATTGCACTGGCTCCCAATCAAATTTCATATTGATTATAAAATACTACGATTGACCTTTAAAGCACTGAATGGTCTCATGCCACAGTACCTGAGCGAACTTCTGGTCCTTTATGACTCACCACGCCTACTTAGATCAAAAAGTGTTTGCAGTCTGTTGGCACCTCATATAGTGAAGGCTCCATCAAGGGGCAGAGCCTTTTCTTACTAAGCCCCACAGTTATAGCACAGCCTTCCAAGTAATATTTAGGACTCAGAGAGACAGTCTTAATGTTTACGTCTTGACTGAAAACATATCTGTTTAGTCAAGCCTTTTGTTTGTTTGTATACATGTATGGATGCTGTCTCCCCCCCCCATCACCACCACTCTCGCACATTCATTCAGGTTTGTTGGCAGTGTAGTGGCTGCTGCTTTATGTCCCAGGGCTCCCTCATGTCTGTGTTACTTTCTGGCTCTCCCTTTTAGCTTTGCAGTTATAGTTGGTCTTGCCGGACTTCCTGCTTGTACTCGGAACACAATATACACCGTTTTCTTAACAATTAGGTGACAATGGGCAAACCTAACAATCTGTGTTTCTCTCTCTCTGTCAAGTTACATGTCACTCCTGAGATACCAGTGATGCGGACCTCTCCTGCTCTTTGGACCTGCCTGGTCCATCCTGATGCCTAAATGTCTAGCTGGAGTTCTCATCACTTTGCACCTGCAAGGATGGCCCATATGTACAGCGCCTGATCCATCCTGATGCCCTACTTCTAGCTGAGGTTCTCGTTACTTCTCTCCTGTGGAAGATGGCCCCATATGGACAATCTAAATATATCATTTAGGACTGCAGTTATCATGATCCGTTTTGCATTCAAGTCTCCATCAATGAACAGTTGATAACATCAACAAAATAAACTTCATGTTAAAACTCTAATGAGTTTCCTGGTTATACAATTGCATTTTTTTGACCATATCAGACACACTTATAGAAGGGAGTTATTTATAATCATGCAATCAGTCATCATCCAGATAAAGATGGGTTCCCTTTCAAGGTCATCTCAAGGAGTTTCTCTCTTTCCACTGTCACCTCAGACTTGCTCATCAAGGATACATTTATTAAGTAATACATTTAAAATCTGTATTTTTCCGTCAAACTTGTTTGCAACAATGGCTATTGTTAAAAGCATTCTACAAATAAAGTCAATTTATTGGACAAAAAACTGCACCGAAAACACAACCTCCTTGATAGAGGTAATAACAATGCTTTCCAATCTTTCTTTCTCCACATGAACTCAGCTAAATCATGATCAGTTATGACACGATTAGGATGACCCTCAGTGAACAATCTACACTTCTTAGGAGGTGTAACTTTTTTTGTGAACAGAAGACAGCATGGCGGATGAAGAATAGCAGCGAGCAGATCAACATCCTGATTAGGGCTGGGCGATTTTACGATTACGATGTTATTCATGATATAAAATCTCTACGATTAGAAATTAGACATGTACGATATGCCTACGATAAGCCTACGCCTTCAATAAAATTACTTCATCCAAAGTTTTGACAGACACGCGAATAGCCAATCATAACTAAACAGTACCGCACGTAACCAATCAGTTGGAAGAGAGCCACGTCAAGTTAGGTTGCGTGCACACACAAACACACACACACGTGTAGCAGCAACGCACAGTGGTGAAGTTTGCAGGAGCGCGGCATTTCTCCAACAAAGCGATTATAAAAATGAGCGAGAAGCCGACTGACCGGAGTTCTGAACAGGAAAGTCAGAGCACTGCCCTGGAGGACACTGTTGAAAAGAAGGGCCAGAGATCTTCGGTTGTGTGGAGGTATTTTGGATATTTAAAATCGGACATACAACAAAGTGTTACACTATGCAAATTATGCCGAAAGCACGTCCCTACTAAGACTGGAAACACCACCAGTTGTTTCCAGCATTTAAAACAGTATCACCCACTAGAGCACGCAGAGTGCTGTCAGACCAGCAATGACCCCTCGAATGCCGGTAAAAAGAAGCTTCATCAACAGACCATGCAGTCCGCTCTTTCCCGCATTATGCCGTATGAGAAAACATCGAAGCGACACAAAGACATTACACATGCAATCACACACTTCATTGCAAAAGGCATGCTGCCAATACGCACAGTCGAAACGGCAGAATTCAAACAGCTAATGAATGTGATCGACCCTCGTTATCAACTCCCAGGACGCAAGCACTTTTCGCAGACAGCGATCCCAAACATGTACACGGAGTGCAGAGGGATGGTTGAGAGGGACCTGCAAGCCATGTTATACTTTGCCACCACATCGGACATGTGGTCAAGTCGAACATCAGAACCATATATGAGCCTCACTGCTCACTACATTGAGCAAGAATGGACTTTAAAGAGCAAATGCCTCCAAACGGCATACTTTCCCGAGGACCATACTGGTGAAGCAATTGCATCAGGACTGACAGAATCGCTTGCTTCATGGGGGCTAAGTGAAAGCAAACAAGTTTGCATTACCACAGATAGTGGAGCAAATATAGTGAAAGCTACCTCCCTCAACAACTGGACTCGCCTGCAGTGTTTTGGGCATCGACTTCACTCAGCTGTTTGTAAGTTGAATAGCAGAATTGCCTTAATTATATTTTCAGGTCGTATAAATATGAAAAATTCATGTTCATTATTATCTTTAAAAAAAAAAAACAATTATTTAAAAAGAAACTAGACAAGACAGTTTTACAATGTTAGTGTGTTAATACTTTTCATAATGTTTATTAGGCCACCCGTTTAAAATTATGCTATATGTATTTCTCAAAGATTATTTGCCACCTCAGAAGATTCTAACCTATTCAAACTATGTTGGATTCAGGCCCATGTCTATTAAATTTAAAAAGACTGTCTTGATTATGCAGCCCCTCATGTAAAATATTCTGTAGGCCTATTATAAATAATCATACTAGTTCTCTTTTTCTGTTTTTTTTTCCCCCAGAGAGAGCCAGAAAGAACAAGAAAGTGGAGCGTGCTGTGGGTGTGTGTAAGAAAGCAATGGCTGCCTTCAGCTTCTCTTGGAAGAAGAAGAGAGACCTGGCTGCTGCTCAGGAAGAGCTTCACCTACCCCAGCACAAGTTAGTGACCGAGTCACCCACCAGGTGGGGCTCACGTCAGAAGATGGTTGAAAGAATGCTGGAGCAGCAGAAAGCCATCGCTCAGGTCTTAGGTGCAGACAAAAAGACAAGACAACTGGTTCCTGCATGGCAAGACATAGAGGTCCTGGAATCTGTGCATGGGGCCCTGAATACACTACTGGAATTCACTGATTCACTCTCCAGTGAAAATTATGTGAGTGTGTCATACCTCAAGCCGATGCTGCAACTTTTCAGAACACAGATTCTGAAGTCAGCCGACGATGAAACACAGCTCACCAAAGAATTGAAGATGACAGTCATGTCATACCTGGATGAAAAGTATACTGATCCGATTACTGAGGAACTGCTTGATATTGCAACGTTGGTTGATCCGCGTTTCAAGGTGCAATACATCAACCCAGAAAACATTGATGCCATCAAAATGAGAGCTGTGTCCGAGATGCTGGAGGACCTGTCCACTTCAGTCAGAACAGAGGAAGCAGCACCAGAACAAGCAGAGGCAGGAGAGGCTGCAGTGCCTCCCCCCCTGAAGAAACAAAAAAAAAAAGTCATTGGGCAGCTTCTTTAAGAAATCGCACTCCAGCCCAGGACTCAATGACAGAGTTAGTTGAGAGGGAACTTGAAAACTACCTGATGGCAGCAGATGCAGACAGCGAAACGGACCCACTGCAGTGGTGGAAGATCAATGAAAGAAACTTCCCAAGACTTAGCTGCCTTGCAAAGCGCTATTTATGCATCCCTGCAACCAGCACACCCTCAGAGGGTATTTAGCACAGGGGGTAACATTGTGACCTGCCACAGGGCAGCTTTAAAACCTGAGACAGTGGATAGACTTGTCTTCCTCGCTCATAACCTGTAAACAGTCAAACCTTAAACACACTGACGTACAGGATTGCACTTTTTTTCTCCTTGCAGCATAAGGTTTACACGTCAATATGTCTTTTATGTTTATTTGAAAGCTGCTAGAATTTGCACAAATGATTAACAAATGGTATATAGTTTTTATTTTTCAGTTTCAGTTTATTCATTTGAACAAAAAGAACGTGCATCCAGTTTGTTTTGGTTCTGTGAAACTTGAAGGCTTGTTAAGCTATTTTTGTTAATTAGGAAGGAACAACTAATTTGTAATGTTCATATTTTGAGCAGAAAATTAAAGAAAATACAAAAATGGTGATTTGATTTATATCGTGATATATATCGTTATCAAAAATTTTGAAAAAATATATCGTGATATAATTTTTTCTCATATCGCCCAGCCCTAATCCTGATAGAAGTATCAAGGCAGTGGAGATACAAATCACTTCTGGTCACAACTTTAAGAATAAAACCAGAGCAAAAACAGGACGCAGAGCTTTGTGAGTTGGGCCTTTAGCCTTGAGTTAAAGTAACAGGTTTCATTGCTGCCAGAGCTAACTGTTAGACACAGTTCTCTCTCTCCAGGGATTAGAGGCTTCGAGCTCAACACCATACGATTCTTCCAGTAGCGAGATCTCCAGGTTTAGGAAAACATGCCTAAAATAGTCCGCTATGATTTCATCCATTTTCAATGTGTAAAGCTTTCGGCTTAACATCCTGCAGAGAGGATGACGCTGCCTGATTGGCTTATATATAAATTTAAAAAAAAAAAACGAGGGAAAAAAAAAGTCTGTAAGAAATCAAGCTGAGAAATAAAAGCTGTAATTGAGAGGAAATCTCAATTTAGCAAAATTAATAATAATAATAATAATAATAATAATAATAATAATAATGTGATGGAAATTAACTTTAAGTGAAGATTATTTAAGTACTTTCAATATACAACTAAGCAGGTTCGCCAAACTACAGCTCTCTCCTGAGTGGATAAGTAGTGCACTACCGAGAGTGCACACGGCATTATTTCATACTGAACGGAGTTCACCAAAACAGTAAAGTGGGGATGTATTGGAACTCGACCACACACCTTCAGTTTAACTTACCTCAGGGTTTTAAATCCTCAGAGCCAGACACAATAACGTGCTTTTATTTTTATAAACCGAGGGGCTAAAGCTGTTCAGGCGAGCAGCGGTTTTTTTTCTTCTCCAGTGTTTTCTGTCGGTTGGAGAAGCAGCTACTGGACGCGTTACCGCCACCACCTGGACTGGAGTTTCAGGGTGGAGGATGCCTATCCCAACCCCACCCCTGAAGGCCTCTGCATACTCTTGCGACAAGGCTTTCGCAGATAGCTTTTCGCAGACAGTTGTAATTTATCGTTGAGCGGGGAGTAATAGGCGTGCGCGATGTTATTCACCGCTACAACGCAAGGGGGCGCGAAGTCGCGAAATCGCTAGGAGTAGTTGGTGGGTGTGGTTAGTGGAGTGTTTATCCTCCGGTTACTTATAATGACTAGAACTGGAGTCGTATAGATGTACGCACTTCCTCGATCAACCGCTCTTCGTGCTGCTCCATCTTCGCTCGTGTTTTTAAAAATGGCGGTAGTGAAAACAAACCAAACCGGGAAAGTAGGGAAGCGGAAGTACGTGTACAGCAGATGTAGAGTGGACCAATTGGAGCCCTCTTGTCTGCGATGCTGTCTGCGAGGCTTCTGCGGTGGTCACAATTTTTGGGAGGTGCCCGCAGAGCGTCTGCGAAGGTGAGGGGGCTACGTAGATGCTGTCTGCGGTGCCGTCTGCGAGGACTGGGTTGTCAGCATAAATTGACCTTTACACACTTCTACTAACAACAATTAAAATATCATTTTAAAAAGTGTAATATTACATGCCTGGACCCATTTGGCTGTCTGTGCTTTTTTTTTTCTGCTAGAAGCTAAAATTCTCTGTGGCTGGTTTGCTTCCAGTGGAACTGGTGCAAAGCACAAAGTGGGCAGAATAATAAAGACTCCTCTAAGGCACAGAAAGCCAGCATCTATTTGAACTGCTGCTCATGGAACATAACACTTCCCTACCTATGAGCTCACAGACACTTGTTGCTTGACACCCCTCCCTTCCTGACTTTTGACAATATCAATATTTGAACTCACAATTTCCAGATGATAAGGTGAATGTTTTTCTATTGCACCAATGCCCAAGCAGCTTTCTATCAAAATCTTGATGTCTACAAACGGTGTCTGTCCAAGGTGATATTTAAACAAATATTAGGGATGCTGTATATGTATAAAAGTATACCCTGAAGGTATACTTTTAGGGCAGCATGTTGGTGTGGTGGTTAATGCTGTTACTGCACAGTAAGAAGGTTCTGGGTTCAAGCCTGGTGGGAGGGGCCATTTTGTGTAAAGTTTGCATGTTCTGTCTGTGTGGGTCTTCTCTGGGTGCTCTGGTTTCCTCTAAAGACATGTAATTAGGTTAAGTGGATACTCTAAATTGCCCAGACTGTAGGTGTGCATGAGTGTACAGAAAGGAACTGACCACCCAACTGCTACAATTCTGGCCACATCAACCAAGCATGGCTTGGCTCAAGCTTAGATCAGGTTCAGTAGTTGACTTCAGAAAACTCAAAATAAATTAAAAGTTGTGGACCAGATTATTGGTTGGTGTCCCCCTCCCCTGTTAAAGATGTATGTTGTACCACAGAAGAAATCCTTGAAAGGCCGATATTGCTATCACATTCATGTCCATGATGAGTGTACAACCCCTGGCAAAAATTATGGAATCACCAGACTTAGACAATGTTCACCCAGCTTTTTTTTTTTTTTTTTTCGAGCAAATATGACACAAAACAAATTTTTAGCAGCTGAACTTTTTGGCTTCATGAAACATAACTCAAAATCATAAAATTAAATTATTTTAATTAATGGCATTTTCCCAGATAAAGTAGATGGGGAAATTATGGAATCGCTCAATGTCGACATTCAAGCCATGTTTCACCAGGTGAGGGTTGCTGAGGAAGACCAAGATTTTTTTCGCTTTCTCTGGTGGCCTAATGGAAACATCAGTAAGGACCATGGGCTATGACCAACAACCCTTTGAGAGAGGGAACATTTTTATTACAGATAACATCTCCACTCAGTTCTGGATGTTTTTGGTCACAATATCACTCCTGCAGCCCCTTAGAAATGGGACAGTGTAAAGTTGTTTGAAACTCCAACAAAAATCAAACCTGGGCATGGATGTGAACTTTGCCATGGAGAAATCAGCTGAGTGAAGCAAGAGATATTGTGTCGTTATGGATGAGAAGATTCTCGGTTTGGCTTATGGCCAGTGCGGCTCTCTTTTATCCCATGCAATATTCTGCATTATATACTTGCTAACAACAACAAATTTCAACCCGCTAGCCACACAACTAAATAAAATAAAAATTGACAGCTACATTTCTGAAAAACTCCAGGGTTCTCACCAATGGCCAAAGCACTTCAAAGGTGGCCTTTACACTTCAAGGCTGTACCATATGGTCTAGTGGTCAGGATTCCTGGTTTTCACACAGATGGCCTGGGATTGACTCCTGGTATGGGAATGCATCTTTGCTGTGTCACGCTATTTGCAAGTCACATGACCTTGAGTGAAATCCTCATTCCATAGGCTCTTGCTTTCATGAGTCCTTTTGCTACCAGGTGTTGTGATGGGACAAGAAGTCTGATGACAGAACAGAATATTCCAGGATTGACTCCTGGATTACTGAACTTAGCTCTCTCTTACCCCATCTAAGGTCCTGGGCTGGTTGTATGTTAACTCCAACAAAGCAGAAAGACTGAGCTCTGAATCTGACCACAGCAGCCACTGTTCAGCGTTAAATCTATTCTTAACACCATGGGCTCAAACCTGTACATGAGGAAAGGGTACGCATCTGGGTTTTCACTACACCAGGCCAAATGTGTGCCAGTGCATCCAGCTGTTCTTCCAACATCTGATTTCCTGGCAAAGTTTTAAAAAAAAAACATTATAAGGCTATGTTACAACCCCGATTCCAAAAAAGTTGGGACAAAGTACAAATTGTAAATAAAAATGGAATGCAATAATTTACAAATCTCAAAAATTGATATTGTATTCACAATAGAACATAGACAACATATCAAATGTCGAAAGTGAGACATTTTGAAATTTCATGCCAAATATTGGCTCATTTGAAATTTCATGACAGCAACACATCTCAGAAAAGTTGGGACAGGGGCAATAAGAGACTGGAAAAGTTAAAGGTACAAAAAAAGGAACAGCTGGAGGACCAAATTGCAACTCATTAGGTTAATTGGCAATAGGTCATTAACATGACTGGGTATAAAAAGAGCATCTTGGAGTGGCAGCAGCTCTCAGAAGTAAAGATGGGAAGAGGATAACCAATCCCCCTAATTCTGTGCCGACAAATAGTGGAGCAATATCAGAAAGGAGTTCAACAGTGTAAAATTGCAGAGAGTTTGAACATATCATCATCTACAGTGCATAATATCATCAAAAGATTCAGAGAATCTGGAAGAATCTCTGTGCGTAAGGGTCAAGGCCGGAAAACCATACTGGATGCCCATGATCTTTGGGCCCTTAGACGGCACTGCATCACATACAGGCATGCTTCTGTATTGGAAATCACAAAATGGGCTCAGGAATATTTCCAGAGAACATTATCTGTGAACACAATTCACCGTGCCATCCACCGTTGCCAGCTAAAACTCTATAGTTCAAAGAAGAAGCCATATCTAAACATGATCCAGAAGCGCAGACGTCTTCTCTGGGCCAAGGCTCATTTAAAATGGACTGTGGCAAGGTGGAAAACTGTTCTGTGGTCAGACGAATCAAAATTTGAAGTTCTTTATGGAAATCAGGGACACCGTGTCATTTGGACTAAAGAGGAGAAGGATGACCCGAGTTGTTATCAGCGCTCAGTTCAGAAGCCTGCATCTCTGATGGTATGGGGTTGCATTAGTGCGTGTGGCATGGGCAGCTTACACATCTGGAAAGACACCATCAATGCTGAAAGGTATATCCAGGTTCTAGAGCAACATATGCTCCCATCCAGACGACGTTTCTTTCAGGGAAGACCTTGCATTTTCCAACATGACAATGCCAAACCACATACAGCATCAATTACAGCATCATGGCTGCGTAGAAGAAGGGTCCGGGTACTGAACTGGCCAGCCTGCAGTCCAGATCTTTCACCCATAGAAAACATTTGGCGCATCATAAAACGGAAGATACGACAAAAAAGACCTAAGACAGTTGAGCAACTAGAATCCTACATTAGACAAGAATGGGTTAACATTCCTATCCCTAAACTTGAGCAACTTGTCTCCTCAGTCCCCAGATGTTTACAGACTGTTGTAAAGAGAAAAGGGGATGTCTCACAGTGGTAAACATGGCCTTGTCCCAACTTTTTTGAAATGTGTTGTTGTCATGAAATTTAAAATCACCCAATTTTTTCTCTTTAAATTATACATTTTCTCAGTTTAAACATTTGATATGTCATCTATGGTCTATTCTGAATAAAATATGGAATTTTGAAACTTCCACATCATTGCATTCCATTTTTATTTACAATTTGTACTTTGTCCCAACTTTTTTGGAATTGGGGTTGTAGTTCAGAGTGCCTCAGGGTCATTTTCTCACACACCAATCTGCATATTCCAAAAGGAACATACTGTCTTGTAAATGTTCAAAATGAGCAAAATGTTCAGCAAATCACTTAGCAAATGAAATACAGGACGCGTATGACCATTTCCTTAACAGAATCTGAACATGGTCATTCATGGAACTCCTGAATTGTTGGTGTTGCATTTGTTTCAATTCATTGTCCAAAGCACTATATCAATACAATTAAACAAAAGTGAATTATTGAAAGTTGAATTGAAGCTTGTTGACTGCAAACTGAGAAGTAGTCTCTCTGCCTTTTATTTCTGTCTGTATTTGTGAGTGCAATTACCAAAGTGTAATTGAACCAAATATGCAATGGATTGTGGCATATTTTTCTTCATTAAAAATGAAGTGTAGAACAGATATGTATGGGGTCATCTTTATATATGACATTATTATATAGTATTATTTGTGTGATCTTTCCCATCAAAATCAAATCAGGTTGCAAGATCTTAAAAGAATTTAGGTGCAAATTTGCATTTAATAAGTACAAACTTTCTTGTTATGAGCAGAGAAAATGCAATCATGACGAAATATTTCATGATTCCATGAGCCGATGACCATTTTCAGGTGGATCTTTGACTTTCTGATCAGCAGACCCTAGGTGGTGATAATCGATAGCCACACTTCCTCCTCACTGATCCTGAACACAGGTGCGCCACAGGGCTGTGTGCTCAGTCCCCTCATGAACTTCTTGTTCGCCCACGACTGTACTGAAAAAAACAGTGCCAACATCATCATCAAGTTTGCTGATGACACAACCATCTTGGGCCTCCTTATGGACAACGATGAGATGGCATGCAGAGAGGAAGTGAAGGCGTTAGCCAGCTGGTCTCAGGACAACAACCTCTCTCTCAACATCAGTAAAACTAATGAGATGATAGTGGACTACAGGAGACAGCAAGGGAGGGCACACTAGCCCATCTACATCAACGAAACTGTGGTTTAAAGGGTCAGCAGCTTCAAGTTCATTGGTGTGAACATCACAGAGGACCTCTCTTGGACAATACACAGACAGTGTGGTAAGGAAAGCTCTCCATCGGCTCTACAAAAATAACCCTAGATTCCTATTTAAAATTGTTGCAAAATTAACCAGGAATACAACCACAATAGACACATGCAGACCTGCAGTATTTAGTAGCAAGGACTTCATGAATTTTTTCAATGACAAAACTGAAAATATCTAACAAAAAATGCAAACTACTCATTTAAGGTCAGACAACTTAAGTGACAATTTACGTAACCCTGTAGATAACAATTGTAGTACAACCCCGATTCCAAAAAAGTTGGGACAAAGTACAAATTGTAAATAAAAATGGAATGCAATGATGTGGAAGTTTCAAAATTCCATATTTTATTCAGAATAGAACATAGATGGCAGATCAAATGTTTAAACTGAGAAAATGTATAATTTAAAGAGAAAAACCAGGTGATTTTAAATTTCATGACAACAACACATCTCAAAAAAGTTGGGACAAGGCCATGTTTACCACTGTGAGACATCCCCTTTTCTCTTTACAACAGTCTGTAAAAGTCTGGGGACTGAGGAGAGAAGTTGCTCAAGTTTAGGGATAGGAATGTTAACCCATTCTTGTCTAATGTAGGATTCTAGTTGCTCAACTGTCTTAGGTCTTTTTTGTCGTATCTTCTGTTTTATGATGCGCCAAATGTTTTCTATGGGTGAAAGATCTGGACTGCAGGCTGGCCAGTTCAGTACCCGGACCCTTCTTCTACGCAGCCATGATGCTGTAATTGATGCTGTATGTGGTTTGGCATTGTCATGTTGGAAAATGCAAGGTCTTCCCTGAAAGAGACGTCATCTGGATGGGAGCATATGTTGCTCTAGAACCTGGATATACCTTCCAGCATTGATGGTGTCTTTCCAGATGTGTAAGCTGCCCATGCCACACGCACTAATGCAACCTCATACCATCAGAGATGCAGGCTTCTGAACTGAGCGCTGATAACAACTTGGATCGTCCTTCTCCTCTTTAGTCCGAATGACACCGCGTCCCTGATTTCCATAAAGAACTTCAAATTTTGATTTGTCTGACCACAGAACAGTTTTCCACTTTGCCACAGTCCATTTTAAATGAGCCTTGGCCCAGAGAAGACGTCTGCGCTTCTGGATCATGTTTAGATACGGCTTCTTCTTTGAACTATAGAGTTTTAGGTGGTAACAGCGGATGGCACGGTGAATTGTGTTCACAGATACTGTTCTCTGGAAATATTCCTGAGCCCATTTTGTGATTTCCAATACAGAAGCATGCCTGTATGTGATGCAGTGTCATCTAAGGGCCCGAAGATCATGGGCACCCAGTATATTTTTCCGGCCTTGACCCTTACGTACAGAGATTCTTCCAGATTCTCGGAATCTTTTGATGATATTATGCACTGTAGATGATGATATGTTCAAACTCTTTGTAATTTTACACTGTCGAACTCCTTTCTGATATTGCTCCACTATTTGTCGGCGCAGAATTAGGGGGATTGGTGATCCTCTTCCCATCTTTACTTCTGAGAGCCGCTGCCACTCCAAGATGCTCTTTTTATACCCAGTCATGTTAATGACCTATTGCCAATTGACTTAATGAGTTGCAATTTGGTCCTCCAGCTGTTCCTTTTTTGTACCTTAAACTTTTCCAGCCTCTTAGTGCCCCTGTCCCAACTTTTTTGAGATGTGTTGCTGTCATGAAATTTCAAATGAGCCAATATTTGGCATGGAATTTCAAAATGTCTCACTTTCGACATTTGATATGTTGTCTATATTCTATTGTGAATACAATATCAGTTTTTGAGATTTGTAAATTATTGCATTCCCTTTTTATTTACAATTTGTACTTTGTCCCAACTTTTTGGAATCGGGGTTGTATGTTGAGCAGGTGGGTGGAGCAGAGAAGCACGGCAGGCCAGAACTGAGTTTTCAAAAACTCTTTTATTTAGCTTTTCAGCTTTTACTGACACTCTCCCAGTCACACACGTGCACATATACTCAAGCATTCTGGTTGGGGAGAGAGCTCCCTTCCTCTGCTCTCTCTCTCCTTATATAGGGCACGGTCACTGGGGAAGACACACAAACACAGGTTAACAGACATCAGGTGCAGTGATTCTGCCACTGACCTTCCCTGCCTCTGCCCTCCGGACACAGACCGACGCTTGACCATGCCCCCTCTGCCACATGCCCTCACCGCCCGACTCAGGCCGGGCAGCCATCAGGCCTGCAGCCGACTCCCCCCCCGTGACGGGAGAGGAAGTCCGCCACAACCATCTGCACCCCCGGCCTGTGGATCACCTTGAAATTAAAGGGCTGGAGTGCCAGATACCAACGGGTGATCCACGCATTGGCATTCTACATGCAGTGGAGCCACTGGAGGGGCGTGTGGCCCGAACAGAGGGTGAAAGGGCGCCCCAGGAGGTAGTAGCAGAGGGCGAGGACCGCCCACTTGATGGCTAGGCACTCCTTCTCGATTGTGCTGTAGCGCCCCTCACGCACCGACAGCTTCCTGCTGATGTACAGCACAGGGCGGTCCTCCCCCTCCACCTCCTGGGACAGAACAGCCCCCAGCGTTCTGTCCGAGGTGTCCGTCTGCAACATAAAGGGGAGAGAAAAGTCAGGGGAGTGTAACAATGGCCCCCCGCACAGTGCAGCCTTCACCTCAGAGAAAGCCCACTGGCATTGCTCCATCCACTGGACCGGATCTGGTGCTCCCTTTTTAGTGAGATCAGTCAGTGGGCTAGTGACATCCGAATAATTAGGTATAAACCTACGATAGTAGCCAGCCAGCCCCAGGAACTGTCTCACCCCCTTTTTGGTCTTGGGCCTCGGGCAGGCCGCAATTACTGCTGTCTTATTAATTTGGGGATGCACCTGCCCATTGCCCAAATGGAAGCCCAGATACCGTACTTCCACCCGCCCAATCGCACACTTCTTCGAGTTGGCTGTGAGACCCGCTCGTCTCAGCGACCCAAGGATGGCCCTTAGGTGTTGCAGGTGCCGCGGCCAGTCGTTACTATAGATTATGATGTCGTCCAAGTACGCGGCCACATAGGTGGCATGGGGGTGGAGGACCTTGTCCATAAGCCGCTGGAATGTAGCAGGTGCCCTAAACAACCCAAAAGGAAGTGGGACAAATTGGTGTAAGCCAAACGGTGTAGAAAAGGCTGTTTTTTCTTGGGATAGTGGAATCAAGGGGATCTGCAAATAACCCTTTGTCAAATCCAGTGTCGAATAAAAGCGAGCCATGCCTAGTCAATCCAGAAACTTGTCAATACGAGGCATTGGGTACGCATCGAATTTAGACACTGTGTTGACTTTTCTATAGTCCACACAGAACCGGACCGACCCGTCGGCCTTGGGAACCAAGACCACCGGGCTGCTCCAGTCACTGTGGGACTCCTCGACGATGCCCATTTTGAGCATGGCCTTGAGTTCTTCCTGAACCACCTTTTTCTTGTGTTCGGGCAGCCTGTAAGGGCGGCTGTGCACTACCACCCCCAGGGGCATCTCAATGTGGTGTTCTATGAGGCGGGTGCAGCCAGGCAGGGGCGAGAACACGTCCGAAAATTCGGTCTGCAACTGGGCAACCTCCGCGAGTTGGGTCGGGGAGAGGTGGTCTCCACAGGGGACCGGAGAGGTACGCGATGTCAATGTTCCCTTTGGAACCTCCGGCCCAAGCTCTGCCTTCTCCGGAACCACCAACACCAATGCCACAGGGACCTCCTCGTTCCAGAGTTTGAATAGATTGAGGTGGTAAATCTGTAATGCCCCGCCCCTGTCTGTCTGCCTCACCTTATAGTCAATGTCCCCGACTCGCCGTGTGACCTCAAAGGGTCGTTGCCACTTGGCGATCAATTTGGAGCTCGACGTGGGCAACAGTATGAGTACTTTATCTCCCGGTGCGAACTCCCTAAGGCGCGTACCCCTGTCGTACAGGCGGGTTTGCCGTTCTTGGGCCTGCCGCAAATTCTCCTGGGTTAGGTGAGTGAGTGTGTGGAGTTTTGCGCGCAGGTCGATAATGTATTGAATTTCATTTTTGCTTGGTGAAGGTCCCTCCTCCCAATTTTCCCGCAGTACATCTAGGATGCCACGCGGCTTACGCCCATATAATAATTCAAATGGGGAGAACCCTGTGGAGGCTTGTGGGACCTCTCGCACTGCAAATAACAGGGGTTCAAGCCATTTATCCCAATTGCATGCATCCTCACTTACAAACTTTTTAATTATGTTCTTGAGGGTGCGATTGAACCGTTCAACTAAACCGTCCGTTTGTGGGTGATAAATGCTGGTGCAGATCAGCTTAATTCCCAGTAACCCATACAGTTTGCGCAGTGTATGTGACATAAATGAAGTGCCTTGATCAGTCAGAATCTCTTTGGGGATTCCGACTCGGGAGATGACATGGAAGAGCGCTTCTGCAATACTATGTGCTGAGATATTGCGAAGAGGCACTGCTTCCGGGTATCACATTGCATAGTCCACCAGAACTAAAATAAAGCGATACCCTCGTGTTGACCGATCTAATGGCCCGAGGAGATCCATCCCAATTCTTTCAAATGGGGTCTCGATTAATAGTAGAGGGCACAAAGGCACTTTTGGAATGGCCGCTGGATTTACTAACTGGCATTCGCAGCATGCCGTACACCACCTACGGACATCGCCGCAAATCCCTGGCCAATAGAATCGGGCCATTATTTGGGCTAGTGTCTTATCCTGCCACAAGTGTCCAGCCATGGGATTAAAGTGAGCTGCCTGGAATACAAATTCCCGGCAGCTCTTTGGGTTCAAAAGCTGTGTGATTGGCTCCTTAGTCTGAGTGTCCTGCGTCACTTGGTATAATCTATCCTTCATAATGGAAAAATAGGGGAAGGATGGGGTGGCATTTGGCTGGAGCATTTGACCATCGATTACTCTCACTTGGTCAAACGCATGCTGCAGAGTCTCGTCTTGCGACTGCTCTAACGGGAAATCCGCAAGGGATTCCCCGAGAGAGGGAGGAAGAGCCTGCTTCTCCTCACTCTGATGTGGAGATGACATAGACGGCTCTGTGATAGCTGCTCCCGCCAATGCCACACCGGGACCTCCCCCTGCTGAACTACGGCAGAACCCACTCTTCACTAAATGAGTCATTAACTCCCGAAATCCCAGCCAATCAGTCCCCAAAATTATCAAGTGGGTAAGGTGAGGATTAACCGCCGCCTTTACACTAAATTTCTCCCCTTGAAATAGAATGTGGACTGACACTAAAGGGTAGTTGTGAACATTCCCATGCACACACACAACACCTTCACCAATTGTGCTCTCCCCAATGCCTCGACTTGCACCAGGCTTTGGTGGATTGAGGTCTGATTACAGCCGGAGTCCACCAAAGCCTGATACGTATCCCCTTGGACACTCACTGGTATGCAATATGCTCTGGCCCGATCGAGGGCGGTTCCTGGCACGTCAGGAATCTGGACCACCGTGCCCACCTCCATTGCCGAGCACTGATGCTGGAGGTGCCCCGGTTCCCCGCAGCGCCAGCAAACCAGCCCGGGCTCTCTCTCTGCACTGGCGCTCTACATTCTGGAGGGGGGTAAAGGACATGATCAATAAAATTATAAATATCAACCTAGCGTTATCAGCTAAAACATATATTCTACATTTATATCCTCTTGAATCTCCATTGAGAAGGAGGGAATATATTTTCATTGATATGTGCTTGTTACAAGCGAAATGTTTAATTGCTTTATTTTGGAAGAAAACAAAGGCACCAAGTTTAACAGATTGGTTGAAAGAAATGGCAATGAATGTGGCCATGGAAAAAATTACCTATATAGTGAAAAATAAATGCAGGAGATTTGAAGAAGTCTGGAGCCTATTCTTATCCTTTCTTGAAGATGGTGGAGTTAATGTAACGTCAGATGTGATGAGTGAAAGCTAAAGCCATTTAATGAGAAGCTATTTTTGTTTTTGTTTATTTTAGTTTTTTTTTCTTTGAAGTTGTTGACATTTGTTTGTTTTGTTTATTTGGGTTTTACTGTCAGTGTCTTCATGTTATTTTCTTGTAACACATACATTCACTGTCAAAATGTTTAGATGTATGTATGTATGTATGTATGTATGTACGTACATGTATGTATGTAAGTATGTAGTCTATGTATGTAGGTTAAAACTTATTTAAAAATATTTGGGAAAAAAAGAAAACTCTATCGGTCTGAATCTAGAACACTATTCAACAATCCCCCTGAAACGTGTGTTCTGAAACCATCTCAAGCGGCACTTTGAGGCATTTTCTTCTCAGCGAGTCGAATTGGTGAAGGAGTTCTTCGTGGAGGAATCTTAGCTTAGACATTATTTGTGCCAGATGACAGGCAATCAAGAGGAAAATGTGCTAGAGTGCTGCTTTTTATGAGTGAAGCAGAGACAAGAAGACACCTTGTTATCCTTGGATAGTGCTGTTGAACAAAAAATAATCAAAAATCAAAATCAAGTTTATTTGTATAGCGCTTTTAACAATAAACATTGTCGCAAAGCAGCTTTACAGAATTTGAACGACTTAAAACACGAGCTAATTTTATCCCTAATCTATCCCCAATGAGCAAGCCTGTGGCGACGGTGGCAAGGAAAAACTCCCTCAGACGACACGAGGAAGAAACCTCGAGAGGAACCAGACTCAAAAGGGAACCCATCCTCATTTGGGCAACAACAGACAGCCTGACTATAATATTAAGTTTTAACAGGTATAACCCTCAACTGTCCTCATGGGGCTGTCCTTCACAGGAGCGGTGCGATAAAACTGCGACCAGACACAGGGCACCAGGATGGATCAAGCAGGTCCGAGGAGCAGAAGAGGCCAGCATCTCAATCCCAGGATCAACATGTAACTCAGAGGGACAGATTGGGGGGGGGGGAGAGAAAGAAAACACAGGTTGTTAGGTATGCCCTAAAAATGACAAGTATTAAATCTGTGTGGTAGGCTCGCAGAGACGAGAGTCTTTACATCAGGCATAACACACAACAATGGCATGTTAATATGGTAAAAAATATATCATGACCTGCTCTGGCTGGATGCTTGATTGGGTGATGGGAGCACACTCCTCAGCAATGATGAGATGCAGATGGGACCCTTAGGGCTGGCCAAGACAATTCAGTTACATTTCAGGTCTGGGACATGTGACAGAATGTCTGACGGCTGATTCCCTGCAGGCTACGATAGCCAGTCGAGGTCTCCACTCTCTCCACCAAAAGATTTCCTGTTGACTCCATGTAACTCAGAGGGACAGATTTGGGGTGGGGGGGAGGGAAAGAAAACACAGGTTGTTAGGTATGCCCAATGTCACCTGAATAAGTAGGAGCAGTATACATATTGCACCGAGTACAAGCAGGGACTCCGGCAACTAACTATGACAGCATAACTAAAAGGAGAGAGCCAGAAGGTAACACAGGCATGAGGGAGCCCTGGGACATAAAGCAGCCAGCCACTACACCGTCAACAAACTCGAGTGAGCAAGCGAGTGGGGACTGACAGCATCCATACATCCCAGTTTACCAAAACACTATGTCTGAGGACCCTCCAGATCTACTCCTTTACCTCATAAACACCATTAACAAAAGGCTTGACTAAACAGATATGTTTTCAGCCTAGACTTAAATACTGAGACTGTGTCTGATTCCCGAACATTACTTGGAAGGCTGTTCCATAACTGTGGGGCTTTGTAAGAAAAGGCTCTGCCCCCTGATGTAGCCTTCACTATACGAGGTACCAGCAGATAGCCTGCACCTTTTGATCTAAGTAGGCGTGGCGGGTCATAGAGGAGCAGAAGTTCACTCAGGTACTGTGGTGCGAGACCATTTAGTGCTTTAAAGGTCAATAGTAGTATTTTATAATCAATACGAAATTTCATTGGGAGCCAATGCAGTGTGGATAAGACAGGCGTGATGTGGTCATATTTTCTAGTTCTAGTAAGGACTCTTGCTGCTGCATTTTGAACTAACTAGAGCTTGTTTATGCACTTATTGGAACATCCAGACAGTAAGGCATTACAATAATCCAACCTGGAGGTAACGAAAGCATGGACTAGTTTTTCTGCATCATGCAATGACATTAAATTTCTTATCTTTGCAATATTTCTGAGATGAAAGAAAGCTATCCAGGTGATGTTATCAATGTGAGTTTCGAATGATAGACTGGGGTCAATAATCACTCCGAGGTCTTTTACTGCTGCACGTGACGAAACAGAAAGGCCATCCAGAGTCACTGTGTAATCAGAAAACTTACTTCTAGCTGCATGTGGTCCTAGCACAAGTACTTCAGTCTTGTCAGAGTTAAGCAGAAGTAAATTAATAAGCATCCAGTGTCTAATGTCCTTAACACATTCCTCAATTCTATTAAGCTGGTGTCTCTCATCAGGTTTTGCAGAGACATACAACTGTGTGTCATCAGCATAACAGTGGAAACTAATACAATGTTTACGAATAATATCGCCCAGAGGTAACATATATAGAGAAAAAAGCAGTGGACCCAAGACAGAACCTTGTGGAACACCAAACTTTACCTCGGTACGTCTAGAAATATCACCATTTATATCAACATACTGATAACGATCAGTTAGATAAGACCTGAGCCAGGAGAGGGCCATTCCCTTAACTCCCACAACATTTTCTAATCTATCCAGAAGAATGGAATGATCAGTGGAATCAAATGCTGCACTAAGGTCAAGCAACACAAGTAGCGAGACACAGCCCTGATCAGATGCCAACAGTAGGCCGTTTACTACTTTAACCAGTGCTGTCTCTGTGCTATGATGAGGTCTAAATCCTGACTGATACATTTCATGGTCTTTACCCTAAATTACGCCTTTACACTAAATTTCTCCCCTCGAAATAGAATGTGGACTGACACTAAAGGGTAGTTGTGAACATCCCCGTGCACACACAACACCTTCACCAATTGTGCTCCCCCCAATGCCTCATCTTGCACCAGGTTTTGGTGGATTTAGGTCTGATTACAGCCCGAATCCACCAACGCCTGATATGTATCCCCTTGGATACTCACCGGTATGCGATATGCTCCGGCCCAATCGAGGGCGGCTCCTGGTGCGTTGGGGATCCGAACCACCGCGCCCACCTCCATTATCAAGCACTGCTGTTGGAGGTGGCCTGGTTCCCCGCAGCGCCAGCAAACCGGCCCGGGCTTCCTCTCTGCACTAGTGCTCTGGGGCTCACTCACCTGAGGGGGGGGGGGGAGAGACAGACACAGAAGGGAGACACGGAAGGGCACCGCGGGTGCGGCGGGCCGGCTGAGGTGGCGCCGGCCCCCGTCTCCGCGGTGGGGGAATGGGGCGAGGGGAAGACACAGGAGGAGGGGAGAGAGAGAGGAGAGAAGAGAAGAGGTCGTCTGCTGTCCTGCCGTCAGGACAGCCGCCAGATGATCCTCCGCCAGCTCGATTGCCTGATCCAGCGACGCCGGGCGGTGGCACTGGACCCACTCTGCGGTTCCCGCTGGTAGACGCGCGACGAACTGTTCCAGTACCGCCTGGTCGATGAGTCCCTCGGCGTCGCAGCTGTCGGCCCTCAACCACTGCAAGCAGGCGTCCCGGAGTTGCTGGCCAAACGCGAACGGCTGGCCGACTTCCTCCAAGCGCAGAGCACGGAAACGCTGATGATGTTGCTCCGGGGTGCATCCCACCCACTGGAGGACGGCCCGGCGAAGGTCCGCGTAGGCCAGCCGGCGGTCGGAGGTGAGCTGTAGTGTGGCCAGCTGCGCCTCTCCCGTTAGCAGGGGGAGGAGGCGCGCCGCGCGCTGTTCCACCGGCCACCCCGAGGTCTCTGCTACCTGCTCAAAGAGCGTGAAGAATGCCTCGGGGTCGTCCTGCGGGCCCATCTTCATGAGGGTGAGGGGGGAAGGGCCCGTGGCGGTGGAGTTGGTGGACCCCGCCGACGCGAGGAGCTGCTGGAACGCCCGATGATCTTCCTGTTGCGCCAGCACCAGGGCCTCAAACTGTTGTTATTGCTCCTTTCGGAGGGCGAGCAGCACCTGGTGCTGGCTCTGTTGGGCCGTGGCGAGGGCGTGGATCAGGTCGGCGAAGGTGGAGGACTCCATGGGGCTGTTGTCTTCTGCGCTCATTCCCAGGTTTCGGCACCACTGTGGCAGTTCGTGTAAATGGGTGGAGTACAGAAGGACGGCAGGACAGAACTGAGTTCACAAAAACTCTCTTTATTCAGCTTTTCAGCTGCAAACACCCACTCAGACACACGCACACACATCAGCTGTCTGGTTGTGGAGAGAGTCCCTCTGCTCTCACTCTTTCTCCTTAAGAAGGGCGCGGTCACTGGGAAGACACACAAACACATCAATTAACAACAGGTGTAGTGATTCTGCCACTTAACTTCCCCGACTCCACCCTCCTGTCACAGACCGATGCTAGACCACGCCCCCGCTGCCACAGGGATCTAGTACGCAAGTTGAGGCTTTTGATGTAGAGATTAATGAAAGTAATTCAGTTTCTTTTAGGGGAGTAAAACATTCTAACTGATGATCTGATACAGTTATATTGTTAACTACAAGGTCACTTTCATTGTCTAACCTTAAATTAGTAGTTTGAATTTTTGGATTTTTTTTAGTAGTTTGAATTGTCGGATATTCTCAATTTTGTCATTAAAAAAATTCATGAAGTCGTTGCTACTACTTATTGCAGGTGTGCATGTGTTGATAGTGGACTTATTCCTGGTTAATTTTGCTACAGTATTAAATAGGAATCTAGGATTATTTTTGTTATCTTCTATTAGAGAGGAGAAATATGTTGATCTCGCAGCACTAAGAGCTTTTCTATACTTCAGGAAGCTCTCCTTCCAATCTAATTTGAACACTACCAATTTTGTTTGACGCCATTTACGTTCCAATTTTCGAGTGGTCTGTTTTAATGTGCAAGTGTCATCATTACACCAGGGTGCTAATTTTTTGTCTCTGACCATTTTCCTTTTTAGAGGAGCTACATTGTCTAAAGTATGGTGGAATGTTGACTCTAAGCATTCAGTTGCCTGATCAAGTTCTGCAGGGGTGGACAGTGACCCAATCAAAGTTGATAACTCTGGGAGATCATTTATAAAGCTCTGTGCAGTAGTTGACGTGAAAGTAGGGGAGAGGGGGGTAAATTGAGCCAGTGGGTAAGTTGACCCACCCCCTGTATTAAGGCACTGGTACACCTTTAGAGTCATGTGATCAGAAATTCTACAATCACCATTCATTTGCTGTTCCATGTGAAGGAGAGATGTCCATGCTTGCGTGGTAAGTATGTTTTTTTCACAAAAATACATTTTTTGTTTGTCAAAGTAAATTTTTTACACATCAGATATAAAGGGTATTTTGCTAAAAGCAAATTTATCAAGGTCTAAAAACATATATCATACATGTTGATGGTTAGCTAGTGTATCAAATCATGGTGATAATTTAGCTAAAGATTAGCCTGATTAGCCAGAACAGGATGTTTTTTCCAAAATGGTGACTGTGGGGTAAAGTGAGCCAGTTGCCTTGGGTCAAATTGAGCCACTGGTTCAACTTACCCCACCTTGAGCCACTAGTTATTTTAATCCTAAAAAGTCTGAAAATGGCATTTGTACGATTTCTATGACTTTAAATGAACCAAGCACCAGAGATCTGTTAGTTGGCGACTTTGTTATTGTTAAGTTTGAAGCCAAAAGCAGAAGCTACAATTACATTGGCATGGTGGAAAAACTAGAGAATGATGAAGTGACTGCAAGGTTTCTGAGAAGAATCCGGGGAAGCACTGCCAATGAGAAACCCACTTTCGCTTTCAAGGAAAATGATGTGGCACTTTTTCCACAAAGTGATGTGCTGAAGAAGTTACCTCAACCTCAAAAGGCAGGAGGTACTGCACGGAGGCAACAGCACTTCATATTTCCTTGTAGCGTTGAAGGTTGGAATGTGGAATAATTAGTTGTTGAGTAAGAAAAACAAAGCCTTGTTCAATAAAGAATGTTAGGTCAAGTTAAATAATTTAAAAAAGTTAAAGAAGTTAGAAAAGGTTTTGCATACACTGTTGTTATTTTTGTGTCTGCACTGTATTAAAATATTTAGAACAATACCCTTGCATTATCTATTTATTTATTATTTTAAGTAAAGCTCGAGTTTTACACGAGAAAAGCTGCATTGGTCACTTTACCCCCAGGTGGCTCAATTTACCCACTTAGATGTCTCAACTTACCCTTAAGGTGGGGGAAGTTGAGCCATCACACCACTTTTTTTTGATAAGTCATTTTTTCATTATCGTTTGTCATAGATACATACTTGTCATTTCTATTTACAGCACACATCCTGGACTATATGTGGGTGGTTTTGTTTTTGTGCTATAACATTTTTCCTTGCTGAGAAGACAGCATTAGTAAGAAATGGCTCAATTTACCCCACTCTCCCCTACGTTTAATACAGTAGCGTGGTGAGGTGCATATATTATTACTCAGACATAGTTTGAATGAGATGAAACAATGATCTGAGATAACTTCAGACTGTGGAAGTATGACTATATTGTCTATGTTTAATCTGAATGTTAGTATTAGATCAAGGGTGTGACCACCATTATGGGTCGGTCCTATGACATTCTGCTTAATCCCGACTGAATCTAAGATGGACACAAACGCTGTTTTTAAAGGGTCTTCTGGGTTATCAAAGTGAATATTAAAATCTCCGACAACTAAAGCTTTGTCTAAGGAAATAACCAGATCTGAGATAAAATCTGCAAATTCAGAAAGAAACTCAGAATATGGCCCCGGTGGC
This sequence comes from Neoarius graeffei, assembly GCF_027579695.1. Taxonomy (NCBI): domain Eukaryota; kingdom Metazoa; phylum Chordata; class Actinopteri; order Siluriformes; family Ariidae; genus Neoarius; species Neoarius graeffei. The sequence goes on from NC_083587.1 coordinate 3,808,374, forward strand.
CTGTAAATAATAAGCAATGGAATTAACTGGGTAGACTTATTTTTCGAGGCTACATACATTATATGAGTATGAAGAACTTCAAATGTATTAAATTTATAACCAGGTTTTTGTGTTACACCTAGATAATCGTTATAAATAACTGCGACGCCTCCTCCTCTGCCAGTGAGACGAGGCTGGTGTATATAACTGTATCCAGGAGGACTCGCTTCATTTAATGCTATATATTCATTTGGCTTAATCCATGTTTCTGTTAAACACAGTACATTAAACTCCTGATCAGTAATGAGTTCATTAACCACTAGCGCTTTAGATGTAAAAGATCTAATATTTAATAGCCCCACCTTTAGATCAAAGGTGCTGGCAGCAGCTGTACAGTCAGTATGATCTAATTTTATATTGATTAGGTTACTGGAACAAACTCTCTGAAAATTTCTACCTTTTTGTTGAGCTCGGGGAACAGACACAGTCTCGATGTAGTGGACCCTGAGTGACGACTCTGTGCAGCTAGCAGACAGTCGGTTTAGCCTGTTCGTCTGCTCCCTGGCCTTGGCTCTGGATTGTCAGAAATTAACTAGGCCTGTTCTGAGACTATGACCTATGCTGCAGGAAATGAGAGCAGCACCTTCCCGAGTGGGATGGATACCGTCCCGCCCTAACAGGCCAGCAGTGCCCTCAAAATTAGCCCAATTATCTATAAAGCCCACACTGTTTTCAGAGCACCACCTGGACAGCCAGCAGTTCAGCAACCATAACCTGCTGTAAGCTAGGGGACAAGCACCCTAGTGTTCATTTCATGAGTCAGTTACGTGAATAAGCTTTTGACAGCCACAAGAAGGTCTCTGATCCAGTGTGGAGGACAAATTTTCTCAGTGGAAACAGTTGGATGTGTGCGCCCACAGGCCCAAAACATTCTTTCCTGAAGATTGGACTGGGAGCCTGAATAGCTCAGTTGGTAGAACATCAGCCTTTTAATCTGAGGGTACAGGGTTCAAGTCCCTGTTTGGGTGCTTGTTTCAACAGGTTTACCTTCTCAGAGAGGAAAGCCAGAACCTGGCTGAAAATGCAGTTGAGAACAAGAGCCTTCTGCGATCTAGCTTTCAATCATACTTTCACTGTGATGCAAGTACAGTACTGAAAACTCTATCCTTCTGAAGCAAGCACACCATTCAACAAAGTATTTTCTTCAGCGAGCCAAATTGGTGAAAGAGCTCTTAGCGGAGCAATATTGGCTTTTAGCATGAGCTTGAAAAAAAAATCCTGGATGGTCATCATAGAGATTGGAGTGCATCTGAATGTCTCTGCATTAGACTGTGCAAAAAGCCCAACAACATTCTGTTGGTGCGTCACCTCAACGTGATTTCAAGAAACAGCCTTCTGATCTGGAGTCAGATGCGCTACCTTTACGCCATGAGGTCTGAGCGGAGCTGGTGCAGACCGTACCATCAAGGCACAGAGCTGGCATTGCTCTGAAATCTGAACTCAAGCTTTGCCAGAGGACGGGCACAATCTCAATACAAAAGCATAGCCTGACTGGACTCCCCTTCCCAATATAGTCAGCTATATTTCCAAGATCATATGGCAGTTCTCACCTCGGCGTGTGAGTGTAAAGTGTGGACAACTGATGCTCAACTTAGGCGTGAGACATGCGATGTGACAAGACCGAGGGTCAGCTTTCTTTTGGCTCACATCAAACTTTTACATTTTCTATGAATATTGATGTTTTTGAAAGCGACAAAGACCAGGTGGCATGACCAGGGGATTCATTTAATCAGAGGAATCTGTCGAAAATGTGTGTCCGAGGTCCTGACATGCTTTGGCCGCAAAAGAAACATAAGAGCATAGCCTGGGAAGCTCACTGGGGAGCACATCAGTGTTTTAATCTGATGGTCCAATGGCAATTTCACTGCTTGTCAGAGGAATAGACTTGTTTTTTAGTCATTTGGTCTCCTTGTCCCGAAAAGACAAGCGTGGTTCAAAATGGTGATGTGTGTCAAACCAGTCCAATACCATGACAAGAAAGGCATTCCTTGAACCAAGGCAAGACCTTTATAAAGAAGAGTTGTGCTGGTAGCATTCTGCAAGTGAGCCACTGGTCAAGATCCTTCACATATTCTGAGGGAATTTTTCCTTGCCACTGTCGCCACAGGCTTGCTAATTGGGGATAGATTAGGGATAAAATTAGCTCATGTTTTAAGTCGTTAAAGTCTGTGAAGCTGCTTTGCGACAATGTTTATTGTTGAAAGCACTATACAAATAAACTTGACTTGACTTGACCTGAAAGTTTCTGCATTTGACTGTGCAAAAATCCCAACAACATTCTGTTAACATATATAGATGCAAATATCAAGAAATAAAAGCTGAAATTCTGACCTATCACATATAGAAGGCAAGCCAAGAAGCCTTTAATTGTCACATTTAATTCTTAAGCACACAGTGGAATTTAAACTCTGCATTTAATGCATCTGGAGCAGTGAACACACGCCCGCACACACAAGTGAGCAATGAGCACAGTGGGCAGCTATGCTACAGCACTCAGGGAGCAGTTGTGGGTTAGGTGCCCTTGCTCAAGGACACTTCAGCCTAACCTCAGGCCATGGCTAACCCATAATAACCTAACCGCATGTCTTTGAACTGTGGGGGAAACCAGAGCACCCAGAGGAAACCCACACAGGCACGGGGAGAACATGCAAACTAAACACTGAAAGGCCCCCCTCGGCCAGTGGGCTCAAACCCAGAACCTTCTTGCTGTGACATGATAGTGCCAACACTACACTGCCATGCCACCCACTTTTGACCTCAAACGCAAATGTCTTCAGTGTATGGCAAAAAAAAAAACACAACAGAATTGGCCTTGCTGTTCCAGTACTTTTGCGCTTGCAGCTGGAAATACTGTCAGAGATGTTGCTATCAAAAATGAATCACTACATTCTGAGCAGCTTTCAGAGTGGTGTGGAGGTGTAGTAGTTCGCACTGTTGCCACACAGCAAAATGGTTCCAGGTTTGAACTTCATGGCTAACGGGGGCCTTTCTGTGTGGAGTTTACATGTTATCTGTGTGGAATTCCTCTGGGTGCTCCAGTTTCCTTCCACAGTTCAAAGAAATGCAGACGAGGTAAAAATAACCAGCCACTGGGGTTGCACAAGCCAGTGCATATTTAGTGCTAGTCCCAAGCCTGAGTACATTGTATCTGGTGTTTGGGGGTGGGAAGCTATGCCAAATGAAATATGTGGCTCATAAATTGATCTACTGTGGTGAGTCCTAATGGGAGCAGCTGAAAGAAGCAGACTCTACTTAATCTGTTTAAAAATCTGTCTTATTGATCTGTTTAAAGGAAATGATGAAAGGGGCCAGTTCACTCTTCCCAAAATCCATGTTTTTTCATCTATTTTATTTATTTATTTATTGAAAGCAGATGAACACTACATGCTAGTTCTCTTTGCAGCAAAACATCTGCAAATTCGTTGTGAGTGATCCTTTCAATACCTATCTCAAACTTTTTCTACATCTATGTGTCATAATGGGAATCTTTGAATAAATTATGCTGTTATCATGTCTTTCTTTCATGGGCATCCACGTGTCAGCCAAGGCTGGTTTGGGTCCATTACTGCGGAATGCAAACACCATTTATTTACAATCCTTTTGAATTAAGCAATATTTAGTGACATTTAAAAAATATATAAATAAAGCTTAGATTTGTAAGGGAAAAAGGAGAATTATGGATTTGAAAGACCGACAGTAAAACACATGATAGTCTGACCTGTCATGATATCCAGCTTCATTTAGTTGGACAAACATGGATTTCTTTAATGTTGGCTCTAAAAAATTGAAAAACATGCTCACCAACAATCCTGTTTGATACATTTAGAGTGATCACAAACCCTCTTTTTCAAGTAGTTTCATTATTGTTAAGCATTATTGCAGTGTTAAAACACCTACTTTCATTTCATTCCTATTTTCACTGATGTCGTCAAGAACACAATGTAAGTAGCAGCTAAACAGTAAACAGCTTGTGTCCTATCTAGTTATTATGGGATATCTGTGACTGGACCTGAAAAACTAAACCAAATTAAAAACTCAACTAAAATTAGTCAATTCCTCAAAATAAAGCTAAACCTACCTATGCACTTGTAAAATGAATGAAGAACTAAACTGAAATTAAAATAAAAACTGAACAACGAAAAAAAAGAAAATTTCAAACTATCATAATTCTGGTGAGGACACTGTGTAAAATATAAATAAAAATAGAATGTGTTGGTTTGTAAATCATGGAAACCCTCTCTTTCATTGAAAACAGTCCAAAGAAAACATATCAAATGTTGAAACTGAGAAATTTTATTGTTGTTTGAAAAAGATATCTCATCTCATTATCTCTAGCCGCTTTATCCTTCTACAGGGTCGCAGGCAAGCTGGAGCCTATCCCAGCTGACTACGGGCAAAAGGCGGGGTACACCCTGGACAAGTCGCCAGGTCATCACAGGGCTGACACATAGACACAGACCTACGGTCAATTTAGAGTCACCAGTTAACCTAACCTGCATGTCTTTGGACTGTGGGGGAAACCGGAGCACCCGGAGGAAACCCACGCAGACGCAGGGAGAACATGCAAACTCCACACAGAAAGGCCCTCGCCTGCCCCAGGGCTCGAACCCAGGACCTTCTTGCTGTGAGGCGACAGCGCTAACCACTACACCACCGTGCCACCCTGAAAAAGATATGCTAATTTTGAATTTGATGCCAGGAACACGTTTCAAAAAGTTGGGACAGGGGCATGTTTACCACTGTGCTGCATCACCTCTTGTTTTAACAAAACTCTGTAAAAGTTTGGGAACTGAGGAAACCAAGTGCTGTAGTTTTGAAAGAGAAATGTTGTCCCATTCTTGCCTGATTATAGGATTTCAGTTGCTCAAGCATTTGGAGTCTCCTTTATCGTATTTTGCATTTCATAATGCACCAACTGTTTCCAATGGTAACATTTTCCATGTGACCTGATGGACAAAATTCTGGTAACATTTTCAAAGTGAGACTCTAAATTGACCGTAGGTGTGAATGTGAGTGTGAATGGTTGTCTGTGTCTATGTGTCAACCCTGTGATGACCTGGCGACTTGTCCAGGGTGTACCCCGCCTTTCGCCCGTAGTCAGCTGGGATAGGCTCCAGCTTGCCTGCGACCCTGTAGAAGGATAAAGCGGCTAGAGATAATGAGATGAGATAATAATTTTCAAAGTGAGCTGATGGACAAAATTCTTCATGTTCTAAAATAAAATACATATCCTATGGTTCAATATAGCTCACCTTAGAGCCTGCACAGCTCAACAGATAGGACCAAGGTTCAACATTCTTTGAGTTACATTTAGCATTTTCTGAAGCTAAAGCATCCTTCAAAAAGGCCACCGAAACCTGTTTTCTGAAAGCTATCTCTGATAAAGCTCAGCTCACAGTCTGACTATGGGCTGTGACCAGCAACCAAAATCAAATCAGGTTGCAAGATCTTGAAAGCATTTAGCTGCAAATTTGCACTTACTAAGTAAAACTGCCTTGGGATGAGCAGAGAAAATGCAATCATGAAGAAATATTTAACGATTTCATGAACAGATGACCATTTGCAGATGGATCTTTGACTTTCTGACAGGCAGACCCCAGGTGGTGATAATTGGTAGCCACACTTCCTCCTCACTGATCCTGAACACAGGTGCGCCACTGGGCTGTGTGCGCAGTCCCCTCATGTACTCCTTGTTCGCCCATAACTGTACTGCTAAATACAGTGCCAACATTGTCATCAAGATTGCTGATGACACAACCATTTCGGGCCTCCTTACAGACAACGATGAGACGGCATGCAGAGAGGAAGTGAAGGCATTAGCCAGCTGGTGCCAGAACAACAACCTCTCTCTCAACATCAGGAAAACTAAGGAGATGATAGTGGACTACAGGAGACAGCAAGGGAGGACACACTAGGCCATCTACATCAACAAAGATGAGGTCGAAAGGGTCAGCAGCTTCAAGTTCCACACTGTGGTCAGGAAAGCTTGCCAGCGGCTGTGCTTCCTGAGGAGGCTGAAGAAGTTTGGCATGAAGACAAACATCATTTCAAACTACTACAGATCCACAATCGACATATCACAAGACTCTGTTTATATCACAACATATCACAAGACTCTGTTTATATCACAAGACTCCGTTTACATATCACCAACATATCTCAAGACTCTGTTTACATATCACCAAAACATTTACATATTTACTGTTTCCACATTTACCAACACATATCAAAACTTTGTTTACATGGTCAGTACTTCATTTGTCTTCAACAAAGTGCAATTACTGGTAGCCACACGTGGCAAATTTTCCTGATGTGCAATACAGGTGCTTGTGCTACACCCCCTCCCCACACTACCCCCCTGAGACAATGTATGCATACATCTCAGTTATTTCTATTTTCACTTGAATTTAACTTCTGTTTTTTTATCTTTAGGACTTTGAATCTTTTTTTAAACTGATATTCTGTTAAACTCCTGTCGGGCTACAATGCAGAAAGACGTGTTTCTGGTTCTTATCTCGTTCACTGCATTTCATTGTAAGTTGGCCATGCGTTAACATAAAATGAGCAATGAAATTGAACTGAACCGAACTAAAAAGCTAACTGTTCTCACAACACCAGGCCAAAAGTGGGCTGGGGTGGCCCAATCCATGTCTAGCCACTGAGTTTGTGGCAACGCGGTCATGTACTCTGGCCTCGGGAGGTGGAGTGCAGTGATAGTATAGTGGTTTGTACTCTCCATTGTAGCTGCAGCAATCCTGGCTTGAATCTGGGTCTTGGCATTGCATTTTCCATCTCACTATTGATCAGTGACTAAATGGAAAATCATACTTAGTTTGGATCTCACTTACCATGGCTCTGCTTGGGCCAGTGGCACAATGGATAACGGGTCTGATTACAAATTAGAAGATTCTCCATTAGATGCTTGGCTGACCACAAAATACTTCAACCAGCAGCTGATTTTCTGGTAGGGGAATACAGATAACTCAGAGTCTGGAGAGCCATAATCAGGGAAGCGATTGGATTCTGTTCTGGCATCTCCGTCACCCTGGTTGGAATCTGGGTTATATCATTGAAATTTCAGTTTCACTGAGTCACTCTTCATCTCTGAGTTTGTCCATGGATTGCAACTGTTAGCATGGCTGTGAGGGATAGCAAAATGAGAAAGGATCACCACTGCCTGAAACCTTATTTCGGCTTGGGGCATGATGGTTGGTGCATATGACCTCGGATCAGACGCTTCTTGCGTTGCTGCTTGGTTCTCTCTTACCCCATACAGCACTTTGTACAAGACTCATTGTTCACACTGACAAAGATTGAAGCTTATGCTCAGAGTTTGACCATGGGCTGTGACCAGCAACCCTTTGAGAGAGGGAAAACTTTCTTACAGATAACATCTCCACTCAGTTCTGCATCACTCTTACAGTGGTGCTTGGAACTTTGTGAACACTTTAGAATGTTCTATATTTCTGCATAAATATGACCAAAAACATCACCAGATGTTCACACAAGTCCTAAAAGTAGATAAAGAGAACCCAGTTAAACAAATGAGACAAAAATACTTGGTCATTTATTTATTGAGGAAAATGATCCAATATTACATATCTGTCAGTGGCAAAAGTATGTCAACCTTTGCTTTCAGTATCTGGTGTGACCCCCTTGTGCAGCATTAACTGCAACTAAACATTTCCGGTAACTGTTGATCAGTCCTGCACACCGGCTTGGAGGAATTTTAGCCCATTCCTCCATACAGAACAGCTTGAACTCTAGGAAGTTGGTGGGTTTCCTCACATGAACTGCTCGCTTCAGGTCCTCCCACAACATTTCCATTGGATTAAGGTCAGGACTTTGACTTGGCCATTCCAAAACATTAACTTTATTCTTTAACCTCTTTGGTAGAATGACTTGTGTGCTTAGGTTCATTGTCTTGCTGCATGACCCACCTTCTCTTGAGATTCAGTTCATAGACAGATGTCCTGACATTTTCCTTTAGAAATCGCTGGTATAATTCAGAATTCATTGTTCCATCAATGATGGCAAGCCGTCCTGGCCAAGATGCAGCAAACCAGGCCCAAACCATGATACTACTACCACCATGTTTCACAGATGGGATAAGGTTATTAGGCTGGAATGCAGTGTTTTCCTTTCTCCAAACATAACGTTTCTCATTTAAACCAAAAAGTTCTATTTTGATCTCATCCAGGGGCGGACTGGCAATCTGTGCGTTCTGGAAAAGTCCAGAATGGCTGTCCGGTCTACGGCCATTGGCCCTGTTCAATAACCAAAATTTTCAGTCTATCAACTAACAACAGGTGTTGCTAAGATGATAATTTATCCGTCAATCATTATTCCATAAGCCTAAAAGCCAACAAAGAAGATTAATGTTAGTGCCTGTCAACAGAAAGATGGCAAGCAGAAAACGTAAGGAGAAAGGTGATTGGGAAAAGTTAAAACAAAAGAAAGTGAAGTCACTTGAAGAAGATGCTTCAAAATATAGAAAACTCATAGAGCTTTTTGGCAGCAGTGCAACTGCAAGCAGCAGCAGTAACTTTCATGTCACGTTATCACCAAGCGAGACTGAGAACCAGGTGGACATCCAACCTGACTAACCACATGCTGATGATGATAGTCATGATGAGGGGCAGGCAGCTGAGGGAATTTCACTGGAGGTGGAGGTACCGGTAAGTGACAACGACATAAAACCATAGCATAAAACAGGTTACGTAAAGGCCACTCAAAGACCCCTCTCATAGTAGGCCAATCTTCTATTGACTGGATTTGCGGTGTAATGATGAGAAATATGTGGTTTATTGCTGTCAAAACAAACACATAACTACCAAGCAAGCCAATTATAAATAGATAGGCAAGCACAAATGGCCACGATTTCATATGTTCACCTCTGCATAATTCATGCAGATTAGGCTCTTTATGTTCAAGAGAACCAAAGCTCTAGCCTATCATTAACCAAAAGTTTGAGGGGGAGAAGTGTTTTCCATTTTGGCACTATTTATCTTTGTCTTGCCCTGCGAAGGGCATCCGTTTCGGATGTCAAGTCCGATGAGACAACCTCCGCATGGTGCAGGGCGGTAACAGTTCGGCTGGCAAATGTCTCAAGGGCGACCACCGAGCGGGGAAAGACATTCACGGGCAGCCTACTCCACTCCTCAGAGCAATGCGATCACAAACCTGCCCAGTAAACCCAAACCAAACATGAAAGCACAAAAGGAAAGGAAAGAAGATAACGGCGTCAATGGAACTCGATGTGAAGTTTGCACGAGTGCCGCGCCCAGTAACGGGAGTTCGAGGTCTCAGGGACCCCGTGACCGTCATCCAGAGACTGGGACCAACACCACTGTCCCCCAAACGTCAAAGAACATCACTCACTTTGACCATACAACAACAAGAACGGCCAAAAGATTCCGGTCCGATCGATTGAAGTTCGCTACGTGGAACGTACAAACACTTTACCAAGCAGGGAAATTGGACAATGTCCTTCAAGAAATGGCCAGGATGAAGATTCAGTGCTTAGGCCTCTGCGAGGTGCGATGGCCTGGGGCAGGAGATTTTGTCAAAGAGAACCATCGAGTCTTCTATTCAGGCGGAACAAAACATGAACATGGTGTCGGCTTAGTTCTCGACTCCAACTTCTCTAAGTCGGTGCTTTCCTTCTACCCAAAGTCAGACCATATGCTACTAGTCAAATTGAGAGCTAGTCCTTTCAACGTCAATGTCATTGTAGTCTATGCTCCAACTGCGGATGCTGATGAAAAAGACATTGATGAATTCTATGGCTCCCTTGATGATCTCATAAAATGCTGCAAGTCGCAGGAGGTTACGATAGTTATGGGAGACTGGAACGCAAAGGTCGGAGAAGAACGAACAGGAAAGACAGCAGGACCATTCGGACTCGGGGAAAGGAATGAGAGAGGTGACAGATTGGTTGATTGGTGCATCGAAAACCGTATGGTCATCACGAACACCTAGTTCAATGTGCACCCAAGACATCGATACACATGGGTACAAGCTGGCGATCGAGCTCGGAACCAGATCGATTATATTTTAATCAAGGAACGATTCCGACAAGCAGTCAAGCACTCTCAAGCATACCCTGGTGCTGACGTGAAGTCAAACCACAACCCAGTCATTGCGAAAATTAAGCTGTCTCTGAAATGAGTTCCAGTACCAGTGAGAAGGAAGTAGTTCATGCTGCAAACATTGGTGGACACCCCAAACATCAAACAACAGTTCAAACAAGGAGTCTTAGATAACATCATTGCGCATCACGAGAGCGTCCACACTCGGTTTGAAAACCTTGTGAAATCCATCAACGAGGCCGCAGAACGACATGTCCCGACAGAGCAAGTAAAACCGAGGTCATCGCAATGGATGATGACTGAAATTAAAGATCTAATGGAAGAAAGAAGGCTCTTGAAGCAAAAAGATCCTATGCAATATGAACTAGTCCACAGGAAGATCAGAAAGAAGTGCAAAATTGCAAAAGAAGAATGGATTGGGAAAAAGTGCCAAGAAGTTGAACGTCTGAGTCTGAGCCCAAAGGAGATGTACAAGAAGGTCAATGAGATTGCGGGAAAATGTTCATCACCAGTGTCTAAGTGCATCAAGGCCGCTGACGGATCCGTCCTTCATGAACATGCAGAGGTTGCTGCACGTTGGGTCGAGTATGTCAAGGACCTTTTTGACGATGATGCAGAGCCTGAGGAAGACGCCATGGTCTCTGTGCAGACTGGCCCATCAATCCTCATAGACGAAGTGCGTTGGGCACTCAAGCAGATGAAACTCAATAAATCACCAGGTCCGGATGATGTCTACGTCGAGATGCTCTTGGCCATAGACGAAGAAGGAATCAGCATGCTCTGGGAACTTTGCAACCAGATCTACGAGACTGGCGAGTTCCCAAAGGACATGCTGCTGTCAATCTTCATAGCATTGCCGAAAAAAGCTGGTACACTGGACTGCTCGAACCACCGCACGATAAGCCTGATGAGCCAAATCTTGAAAATCCTGCTCAAAATCATCTTTCAAAGGGTGCGACGTAAACTACTTCCAGAAATTCCCGAATGCCAATATGGCTTCATGAAAGACCGTGGCACATGTAATGCAATCTTCGTCATCAAAATGGTCAGTGAAAGGTCAATTCAACATCAACAAGACATCTTCAAGGCCTTTATCGATTATTCCAAAGCATTTGACAAAGTTCGACACAACGAACTCTTTAGAATGCTTGTGAACATCGGAATAGACGACAAAGATATGAGGATTCTCCGGAACCTGTATCAAAAACAAACTGCAGCAGTTCGCCTTCCAGGAGGTGTCACAGAGGAGTTCGAGGTAAAACGTGGAGTCAGGCAGGGCTGTGTTGGCTCACCTGATTTGTTTAACCTGTACAGTGAAATGATACTGCGCTCTTTAGAAGATATGCCAGAGGGTATCATCATCAACGGCGTCAAAATCAACAACATCAGATACGCTGACGATACGATCCTCTTGGCCACATCACAAGAAGGTCTCCAACAACTCTTCGACAAGCTAGCTGAAGAAAGCGAGCGTTTTGGGCTCTCGATCAATGCCAAAAAGACAAAAACCATGGTCATCTCAAAGTCAACACCAGAACCGGTCTGCTCGCTGAAACACGGCACTGTCCCGATTGAACAAGTCTCCCAATTCATTTACCTCGGCGCTCTAGTCACCTCGGATGGTAGAAGCAAGAAGGAAATCCGTCGGTGTATCACTCTAGCGAAGGATTCATTCGATCGCCTACGGCCAATCCTCGCAGATCGCTCACTTTCAGTGCCAACCAGAGTTCGTCTTCTTAAATGCTACGTTTGGTCAGTACTTTTGTATGGCTGCGAGGCATGGACTTTCACTGCCGAAACCCGGCGTAACATTGAGGCTACAGAAATGTGGCTCTACAGACGCATGTTGAGAATCTCCTATATCGATCGAGTCACCAACGACAAGGTACTCAACAGGATCCAGCAAGAATGGCAGCTTCTACGTACGATCGAACGCCGACAGACCAGTGTCGTCGGCCACGTGATTCAAAAACAACAATTGGAGGACCTTGCCCTTTCAGGGAAAATCACAGGAAAACGTGCAAGGGGCAGACAACGTAAAACTTTCCTGGACAATTTTCCAAAAGCAACACCGAGAACAGTCTGGGACACTGCTCGCATACGAGGAAAAATTATAGATTGGACGTTTGGGTTCGTCTAGGCCCTTTGGGGCATGGCACAAACAGAGAGATCTTTGTCTTCTCTTTCGTGGTGCATGGTGGAATGTCTGTGGAATAGGCTACAAATGTTTTTTGAAGGATGATTGGTTGAATGGTATCATAACTAATCACAGCAGCATTGCATTGTGCAATTTGTTAATAGCCTAATTTTAGATCTGTTTGTCAGGTTTACCTACCAAAAAATCAGCATAATATTAAAACTATAAAATATGTCAAGCAGGCTAATTCTTACACAGAATAGACCTAAAAGGCTAAAAATGTAATTGGGATTTAGGAAAAACCTCCTAATCTATTTTATTCTTCTTATCTGTAGCCTAGGTATCAAATGCTATGTTTATCCAAAGTTTTGGCTGGTTTTTAAAAATAGAATTTTGAGGTATATGTACAGGTTTAAAGGCTGTCATTCCAAATAATACTATTAAAAAAATGTTAATCAAGCATATGTCAGTGCACAGTGTGAAGGGTTTTCCTAGATGCCATTGCATAGTTTAGATATAATCAACAATAGCATTAGCATCCAACTTCATCTTTTCAATTTTTTGTTTATTCAGGTTGAAGATAGTGGCAGCTCAAAAGATGACAGGGAGAGTCCAGGAAAGTGCCAGAATGAGGGATCAGTGCCCCAATATTTGTGTGGGTTTTGTTATGACAGACAATATACCACTATAGCACTTTACTATAGCACTATAGTATAGTATACTATAGTTTAGTGGGCCTATTTGGGGGGAAAGTCCAGGGCCGTTTTTTGGTCTCAGTCTGCCCCTGGTCTCATCCGTCCACAGAACATTTTTCCAATAGCCTTCTGGCTTGTCCATGTGATCTTTAGCAAACTGCAGATGAGCAGCAATGTTCTTTTTGGAGAGCAGTGGCTTTCTCCTTGCAACCCTGCCATGCACACCATTGTTGTTCAGTGTTCTCCTGATGGTGGACTCATGAACATTAGCCAGTGTGAGAGAGGCCTTCAGTTGCTTAGAAGTTACCCTGGGGTCCTTTGCGACCTCGCCTACTATTACACACCTTGCTCTTGGAATTATCTTTATTGGTCGACCACTCCTGGGGAGGGTAACAATGGTCTTGAATTTCCTCCATTTGTACACAGTCTGTCTGACTGTGGATTGATGGAGTCCAAACTATTTAGAGATGGTTTTGTAATCTTTTCCAGCCTGACTAAATAAAATAAAAATTAACAGCTACTTTTCTGGAAAATGCCTGAGTTCTCACCAATGGCCTGAGCACTTCAAAGGTGGCCTTTACATGTCAAGGCTGTCCCATATGGTCTAGTGGTCAGGATTCCTGGTTTTCACCCAGGTGGCCTGGGTTTGCGTCCTGGTATGGGAATGTGTCTATGTTGTGTCACTCTAGTTGCAAGTCACATGACCTTGAGTGAAATCTTCATTCTATAGGCTCTTGCTTTCATGAATCCTTTTGGTGTCATGATGGGACAAGAAGTCTGATGACAGTGCAGAAGATTCCAGGATTCACTCCTGGCTTACTCAGCTTCACTCTCTCTTACTCCATCTAAGGCCCTGGGCCCGGCCGTTTGTTAACTCCAACAAAGCACAAAGGCTGTACTCTGAATCTGACCACAGCAGCTGGTGTTCAGTGTTAAAGCTATTTTTTAACACCATGGGCTCAAACCTATACAGAGGGAAAGGGTAAGGGTCTGGGTTTTCACTACACCAGGCCAAATGGGTGCCAGTGCATCCAGCTGTTCTTCCAACATCTGATGTAGGGGCAGCTACCATGCCGATAACCATAGCAACCCTTTCACAGTACAGTTTGAACACACCAATCTCTGTACTCGATGCCATGTTCTATCTCTGCCCATTCTTCTGAATCCCTGTAACGGTATTGGACAGAGACGATACCAGATACCAAATACAGTGACGTCATGACTGCTTTAAACCAGTGGTGGCACTGAAATTCTGTCTCTCTGGCAGTGGATTTCCTCTCTGGCGGTGGATTCCACACGTGAAAGAGAAGCCGTGCATTGGCGCTACAGAAGGACAGAGAATGAAGAACCAGCTATTGATACCAGACTTTAGCCAAAGTTCAATGTATTTGACCTTTGCAGAGTTGTAATAATAATTGAACTGGTTAGTTACTGCAGCTCACGCAGTGTTTCAAAGAGAAAAGGCGACCGGATTCCTTTTCCCTTTTTCAACATCGACGAATTATAAACAAGATTCCTTCTAGATTATCGGACAGCCAATGGGACACCGAGGATCTTCAGCTGACGAGCTGTAAGGAACAAAACCGTCTTCATCCTGGATCCGCATCCTGTGCTATCTTCGGAGAAGGCACACTTCAATCGCTAACAAGTGCGATCACCCAAATGAGGCTAGCATCTGGGCAAAATTTGTTAGTGTTTACTTGTAGCTAGTTAATGTGAATAGTGTTCTTTATTTGAATTCATTTATGATTTAAATGTATGCATTTTGATTCACATGAAAGTTGGTCTTAGACCACGTGTTGTTTGTATCTGTGAAGATACTCAGTCATCCAGGTACATAGTAATCTGTGGTTGGTAGAAGTGAGCAACTAGACTTGCTTGAAGAATCTTGAAGACGTTTCGCCTCTCATCTGAAAGGCATCCTTAGTTCTATCTGACTAATAGGGAGTATCAAGTATTTAACCTCTCATGGATCATCATAGAATCCGAATCAGAATGCTGATGGCTGCATTGTTGGTGGCTGATAAAAGATGTCTTAGACACCCACCTCTGTTCAGTGATGGTCGTTCCAGGTTGGCAAAAATGAACGATCCTCTCTGGCTAAGATGTCTGCCAGTTTTCTGGAAGTCCTCTCATACTCCCACAGCAGTCGAAGGGATCTCATCCCAAAGTATGTAGAAACCAGGGGCGATTTCTCAGAGACAACAAGGGAAGCCGAGCTTCCCCTAAAATTCTCTCCCCAATCTGCAGCATCTACGACGTTGAATTCTCATTAAAACAATAACTTGCATAACATAATATATACCCAAGATTGTATTTATGTTCATAACTATCCTGTAACTTATTTGAGTGATGTCTGACGAACTTGCAGTTTGCTACGAGAATCACATTTGCTGTCAGGCTGTAACCTTTCTTATTTCAATGGGCTCTATGGACTGGCAGCAGTGTTGCCAGATTGTGCGGTTTTAAGTGCATTTTGGTGGGTTTTGAACATATTTTGGGATGGAAAACGTCAGCAGTATCTGGCAACACTGACTGGTAGCCAGGTATCCGTTGCAATCTATGAGAGGGCTCTGAACAGCCAATTTCAGCTAGTTGTTATTGGTTAAAATCAACAAAATCATCACTTCCAGGGAAGCCGGGCTTCTCTGGGACTAAACGAGACAGTGGGAGGGACAAGAAGCCGGGCTGATAAAGGATTATTGGAGGTGGTGTTTGAAAGACATGAGGAGGGCGGTACTTCGGCGAGGAACACGGAAGTATGATCAGTCCCTAGCGGATGTCGTGAAAGTGTAGTCGTGTGCCAAAGTGCTGTCCGAATTTCTTTTCACATAAACGGTTCTTCTCATTGATGTCTCTGTACATTACTCTGTAAATAAATGTAAATATTACTCGTTGTGCTCCGTTAACTTTCATCCATTCTATCAGTTTGATCATTCGTGAATTCACTCGTTTATTTCATTTGTAGTTCAATCTGGTTGTAGGCTAGCTTGAGCCTTATTGGGATCTGCAGTGCTAGCTGCTAACAGAAATTGGTGAAGTCTCTGGAAAGCACAACCAGCTAGTATGACAGGGTCACAGACCATTTTCTGGAAAAGGAGCGGAGGGCAGAATTTGTGTATAAATAGTGTTCATGTTCATGAATCTGAAGTGTGTATATTGTTCAGTAATGTTAAGAGAATGGTGGGCTCTGTGTTATATGTTATACCTGGGTATAATATTCAAGGTTCTGTGTGTTGCATAGCCTACTTGGTTATGAATTTCCAGACTGTGTTGCAGAAGATGTTCAAGGATGTGTTGCACAGCTGGGTGTTGTGTTAAAGACTCTGTGTTGCATATCAGGGTATGATGTTCAAGGCTCTTCGTTGAATAGCCAGTGATTTTTGGATGTTTGATATTTTTGATTAAGGATATGAGGCACTAGCCTGGCAAGCCAGACTATAACATGAAATGTACAAGCAAAAATACTTTCTGCCACTAGGTAGGGTTGTCTAGTTTACTATGCTAATGGGGCACACCTTTCTATGCTTTGATATCCGGCCTACAGGTTTTACGATGAATGCATAAAATGGGCTTCCCCTGTTTTAAAAACCAGCAGCTGCCACTGGTAGAAACATATCTGATATGTTTCTACACACTTATCATGTGTTGTTTGATTTATTTTGTTTACTATCTATATTTAGTTAGATTGTGCATGCATTCTCTCTCTGTCTTTTTAACTCCCTCCATCATACTTCCCTCCTCAACCTTGGGATTTGAGTAGAATTTGGGTTTAAGGCCTAGCCAAGATGAGTTTGAACTACAGATTCCTTTGTTCAATTTCGCATGCCCTTTCTGTGCTGACCATCCCCTTTTGGGCACGGCCGCATTCCATTCGCATTCCACACACACACACACACACACTCTCACACACACATAAACATGTGGTTTCCCTATAATAAACTGTATTCCACCCTTCTTTCAACCATCGCAGAATGGAACCATCATCTTCGTATACTTTCAAAAACTTTCAAGGCCTCAAGGTTTTTTTTTCTCAAATTCACAAACTTTCAATGATTTCAAGGAACCGTGGGAACCTATCACATTTTTAACATCCACTCGCCCCTACACTGTAAACTTGTCAATAGCTTATTACTTCTGATCACCATTAGTGCCTTAGTTATCATCATATACACTAATGATTCTTATTTGTACATATTGTATCACCGTTTATATTGAGCTATTCCTTGCTTGCTATCGTTGCTATATCCGATCAGTCTTAGTTCGCCAATTCATGTCAGCTATTTAAATAAATGGTATCTTTGGAATAAACTCTCTCTCTCTCTCTCTCTCATGTCATCTCATTATCTCTAGCTGCTTTATCCTTCTACAGGGTCGCTAGCTGGAGCCTATCCCAGCTGACTACGGGTGAGAGGCGGGGTACACCCTAGACAAGTCGCCAGGTCATCACAGGGCTGACACATAGACACAGACAACCATTCACACTCACACCTACAGTCAATTTAGAGTCACCAGTTAACCTAACCTGCATGTCTTTTGACTGTGGGGAAAACCAGAGCACCCGGAGGAAACCCACGCGGACACGGGAAGAACATGCAAACTCTGCACAGAAAGGCCCTCGCCGGCCACGGGGCTCAAACCCAGACCTTCTTGCTGTGAGGCGACAGTGCTAACCACTACACCACCGTGCCGCCCCCTCTCTCTCTATATATATATATTTATATATATATCAAGCTATGTTAGTTCAGAGTGCCACAGGGTCATTTTCTTACACACCAATCTGCATATTCCTAAAGGAACGTACTGTCTTGTAAATGCTCAAATGTCAAACAAATGCTCAAAATGAGCAAAATGTTCAGCAAATCACATCGCAAATGAAAGACAGGATGCACATGACCATTTCCTTAACAGAATCTGAACATGGTCATTGATGGAACTCTTGAATTGTTGGTGTTGCATTTATGTCAGTTCATCGCTCGAAGCACTATATTAATACAATTAAAGAAAAGTGAATTTTTGAAAGAGTTGTTTACTTGTTGCCCAATCTGGGTTTTCCTTGTCGAATAAGGAAGCTGGTTCACCTTTAAGAAATTCGAATACTTTCATGAAGAAGCTAACCTGAATGCGAACAGAAATAAAATGAGATTCTGATGCAAACTCTTCCATACTGATTTACAACTTTCTATTTTGATTTATTTATTTTTAATCCAAGTTCTTACCTCAAATAAAATGCTTGCTACTATTCACAAACTTTTCTGGAGTTTTCAGGCTTAGATCCTCTTGTCGCATTCTTTTTAACCACTCATTTCTTCATTGTTCTTGAAGCATTTGCTTCCCTTTCACATTTTTCTTGATAGCAGGCATATGATAAACCTTTTTATCTATTTCTCAATTTGAACGATTTGAACAACCAAAAAAATGCAAAAATGAACCATGTTGAAGACAGATCAGGCCTTGCTTGCACAAAAGACTGTGTTTGTTTGTCACCCAGGTGAAATTATCACATGATGCATCAGGTTGTGCGCAAAGGGTCTATAGGAAACCACAATAAGACGTGTTTTGGTTGGATAATAATAAAGGAGAGGGAAAAAAAATTCTGGTACAATGAAAGTAATGTCTTGCACAATTTGGTCAGATCATGAGAGTATTTGGCACAGGCCAGTATAGCTGTATATCCAATATAGCTGTAAACACTTACAGATTGAACACGTTTAATTTAATAGTGACCAACAATAATTTATCATTAAAGATTAGCCATGATTAACAATGAATAAACAATGGTTAGGCTAATAACTAATTAAGGACAACAAGGAGCCAATAAAAACAACAACTCGTTGATTTGGTAAGTTTAACCCAGCATTGCACTCAATATAACCAAAATATTGGGTTGAAATAAGAATCCAACCATTATGTAAATTTAAATTAATGGCCTTGTCAAAGTAACCCAACCTGCCAGGTGAAATGCATAACTCTTTTCACTGATTTAAAATGACCCAGCATTGTAAAATGCCACTTACTTCTTTAAGTTACCAGCAGCAGCACAGAAAGGAATGCAATAAAAAATAGCAGACCTTACTTTATCAGCTCTCTCAAATGCAAAATTTAATACTGAATCTATAAAGTTCTAAATTAGCTGCATTTTCACCAACACTAACCTCATTCTTACACTCCAAGTTTCATTTACAAGGAAATCTTATTCATTTCACCAGTTGGGCAAAATAAACCAACATGCAAAACATCAAACCCATCTGTCAAAATAAAGCCAGCGCTCTAATGAACACACTCAGCACTGTCTACTCCCAGGCCTTTTCTCTTCTATAAACACAATGCTCACAATAAATTGTGTGTTAAAGCCTATCGTTTTTCAAATCTGTGTTACAGTAAATGTATATACATGTACACGCTGTTTTGACCAAAATACCGTAGGTAAACCAAAACTGTACCTCTACAATTACAGCTGAGCATTGCAAAAGATGTTTAGCACTTGCTTTTCTCACCAAACCTAGGAGAAATTAAATAGTGCTGATGTTCAGAATTATTGAGGTAATATGTACAAATGAAGGAGTAAGATTATGTATATGATAAAGTGCATGCGTATTGCACATAGAGGAATATTGTACTAGTATGTTATTGCACTAGTGTTGATATAATAATATACAGCACAGAATATACAGAACCGGTCAAATGCCATGGGCTGTATTGCATGGTAGTATAGCAGCAGTGAGTGAGTGGAGGTATGCTGTTCAGACCTGTGGATTAGTTGGCGGAGGCAGTGAGTGCTGTGAGTTCAGTAGTGTGATAGCTATGGGGTAAAAACTATTCCTCAGCCGGGTTGTGCGGGCGTACAGAGTTCTGTAGTGCTTTCCAGAGGGTAAAGAGTCCATGTCCAGGATGGGTTGGGTCCTTGATAATGTTTTTGGCTCTGCGGGTGCACCAGGAGTGATGGATTTCTTCCAGTGATGGAAGTGGAGTGCCTGTCATCCACTGAGCTGTTTTTATGATGTGCTGCAGGGTCTTCTTATCTTCCAAGGTGCAGCCCGAGTGATGCAGTGCATGATCAGTGACTCTATTGTGCACCTGTAGAAGTTCATCAGCAGCTGTTGAGGCAGTTTTGCTTTCCTCAGAGTCCTCAGGAAATGGAGCCTCTGAAGACCTTTTTTAGCCAGTGCCGAAGTGTTTGGGGTCCATGATGGGAGTCAAGAGCCACACAGAACAACACGCTGTGCTGTCTAAAAGACCCATTATTATTTAATTTAGTAATCAATCTTCAGCATTTCTCTGAGCAGGGACAAACTGTCAATAAAGACACAATATAAAATCTCCTGCACCGAACATCAGTTGACGCCACCAGCTAACACCTTGAAGGCAGGGTTCAACTTGCACTGAAAAGAACCCCAGTGCATTTCAGGTCCAATGCATTAATCCCTGAGTGATTGCCAAAATGGAGCAAAGTCAAGGCTGAAAGGGTCAGTCCTTGTCTTGTTTTTTTTTTAAAAGTTTTTCAGAACTGTCCATGATCTATACAAGGTGGTGACCTTTGTCCTCATTAGTGTAGTGGCCAGTATCTCTGCTTATCACACAGAAAACCAGGGTTTGATTCCCTTCCCAGGAGGGTATATTAGCTTTGAGTGTAAGAAAGCAAAAGGGTTTTCTGCCTTCATGGATGGTTTCCAAGCAACTTGTGCTACCCTCTATTATATTTTCTCTTCTCCCCCACACCTCATTCTATTCTTCTGCTAATTACCAGCAGTTCTGGGGGAAGTGCATGCATTTGATGAGGAAACAATATCAAATCTACTGCACCGAACATATTCTGGGACCACATTTGTGAATCAGTGATTTCCACAAATCTGACAGCATTCTCATTTTCAAAGTTCTGTAATGTAAATGAAATAGATGACACCCTTGATGAAATTAATTGGCAAACACTATAAAAGAGTCAGTTGACAAAACCAGCTTACACCATGAAGGCAGGCTTCAACTTGCACTGAAAAGAACCCCAGTGCATTTCAGGTCCAATGCATTAATCCCTGAGTGGTTGCCAAAATGGAGTAAAGTCAAGGCTGAAAGTGTCATTCCTTGTCTTGGGGCTTTATTATTATTATTATTATTATTATTATTATTATTATTCATGGTAAATAAGAGAAGAGAAGATACAAAGAAGAAGACCATCTGTCTGTGATTTTGTCACAAATGATGCCCTAAAAATGTCTACGACTAGATGGGTTAGTGTGGCCTCCCTTGCTGTCTCCTGTAGTCCACTATCATCTCCTTAGTTTTACTGATGTTGAGAGAGAGGTTGTTGTCCTGGCACCAGCTGGCTAACGCCTTCACTTCCTCTCTGCATGCTGTCTCGTTGTTGTCCGTAAGGAGGCCCAAGATGGTTGTGCCATCAGCAAACTTGTTGATGATGTTGGTGCTGTATTTAGCAGTACAGTCATGGGCGAACAAGGAGTACATGAGGGGACTGAGCACACAGCCCACTGGTGCACCTGTGTTCAGGATCAGTGAGGAGAAAGTGTGGCTACCGATTATCACCACCTGTCCGATTATCTGCCTGTCCGAAAGTCAAAGATCCATCTGCAAATGGTCATCTGCTGATGAAATCATGAAATATTTTGTCATGATTGCATTTTCTCTGCTCATACCAAGGCAGTTTGTACTTATTAAGTGCAACTTTGCACCTAAATCCTTTCAAGATCTTGCAACCTGATTTGATTTTGGTTGCTGGTCACAGCCCATGGTCAGACTGTGAGCAGAAGCTTTTTTTTGAAGAAGCTCATTTAACAGATAACAGATAGTGTGATTATAAAATTTTTAACATCGAGTCTGTTTTGTTGATGTTATAAACTGTTCATTGATGGAAACTTGAGTGCAAAACTGTTCATGACAACTGCAGTCCAAAAGTTAGCCAGTCAACTGTAGTCCTCGGCCATAAAAGCATCCCTGTACCGGCCATTTCCATCCTTTATTGGATGTGTTGTTTTCAGGACATGAAGAAGCCTTTTCCTAGGTGATCTTCAAGGCTCCAGTCTTTTAAAACTACCTAATTTCCTGACATGGGACCCTTGGCCTGCTTCTCCATCTTTTGACACATGTTTCAGGAAGCAGATGTTGCTTTATTGTTCAGTGAGAGCAATTGGGTCGAGGTTGGCGAGAAGTGGTTCTTCAGAGCACATGGTGGCTTTTGGACCACCATGTTGAAGAAGGGAAGTAGGTGTGCATCCTTCTTTCACATTGTTAAAGCTATCCATGCTGACTTTGCTCAGTAGATAGAATACGTTTTTCAGACTGGACGTTGGGATTTTCATCCCCCTGTGTAAATATGTGAGTGGGTCGAACTGAGGGCTTCAAAACAATAATCAAGAGAAAATACATCTGTTCAAGGTAAAGTCATCGCCTCGCCACTATTTAGTGAAGCACCTCAGCAGCCATGACATTTCTTTTCTTTGGCCAGTTAGCTCAGTTGGTTAGAGCATGGTGCTAATAACACCAAGGTCACAGGTTCGATCCCTGTACTGGCCAGTTCCTTCCTTTACAGGTCCTGTTGTTTTCAGGACAGGGGAAGCCTTTTTCTGTTGAGGGAAATGTTGTCCAAAACAAGAGATTCTCTGGTTGTTGCGCAAAATGTCAATCGATTCCTTGTATCTGAATGTGTCATTGAAATACAATAACTCAACTGATTGCAGGACGCAGGAAATTCAAATACACACATGAGATTGCCTCAAAGAGAAGCACTTATGAATCTCTTAAAAATCAGTGCTCCTTTTTCAATTCATCTAATTGTGCTTCATTTTGAAAGTAACTTTAATTTCATAAACTCTAAAATGTATCTTTAGTTGCTTGAATCACTCAAAACCACTCAAAATATAGCAATTACCAAAGGATCCAGGAAGGTAGTAGCCATTGTTAGGGTATGATAGACAGATAGATGGTCTTTTTCTTTGTATTTTCTCTTCCCTTATTCACCACTAAATAATACAGTCAATAGCTGACTGCTTTTCCAGAAAGTCCATAGTGAGAATTCACCAGTTGACCACTATTTCATTCTGAGGGGACTGACTCAGGTGTTTTTCATTTAAAGTGCACAGGATCTGATCAGAACTTGAGCTTGTTTGCAGCCCAACTCACACAATCCAAGGTGGCAACAGAGGGTACAATGGATGGTCCATCACGCCATGTGAGCAGACCAAGTGAGTTAAACATTGATGGGCAGTTATCACTCTGAATTGGTTCTAGGGGCACAGCCAATTACACTTTCCATCCACCCATCCATTATCTATAACCACTTATCCTGTGCAGGGTCACAAGCAAGGTGTGGTCCATCCCGGCTGACTATGGGTGAGAGGCAGGGTACACCCTGGACAAGTCACCAGATCATCACAGGGCTAACACATAAAGACAAACAACCATTCACACCTACAGTCAATTTAGACCCACCAATTAACCTAGTCTGCATGTCTTCAGGGCAAAACAGAGCACCCAGAGGAAACCCACACAGGCACAGGGAGAACATGCATACTCCACACAGAAAGGCCCCCATCAGCCACTGGGCTCAAACCCAGAACATGCTGTCTGTGAGGTGACAGCATTAACCACTACACCACCATGCCACCGCCAACTGTTCTAATGCTCCCTGAGCCACCATGTTGCACCCAAATCCAGACCTATAGTGCCCAATATCATTGAAGCTGTGATGGTACTGGAATAAACCTCAGATCCAAAATTGCAGAAGTGGACCATACCTATCTTGAAGAGAACTTGTTCCATGTTGATGGAACAAGATGATCCCAAAGGGTTTGGGATATGCAAGCTTGCTCAAAAGTAGCCTTCAGGTGAAATATATTATTTCAAGAGGTGCAAACAACATCTTCAGAGGTTCCACTGAGAGTTGAACTCAGACCCCTAGATTCAGAGTGCTAACCATTACACCATGGAACCAAGACACAGCTGAGTCCAGTGCCTCATCGATTAGGCTACTGTGACATAGGCCTTGACCTCAAATGACCAGCATCAATAGCACTAACACTCATGTGAAGGGGAAACAAAAGCCATCTTGGCCATCTTTCTATTCGGGGCATGAAGCCCCTATTCTATTAGATATCTGCGTGAATGCAGGTTCATGTTACCTTTGCTTTCTTCACAAAATCTGTATGGCTTTACTGATTTTATTGATTTCAACAAGGGCTGTAACTTCATTGTCTTGGTATGTGATTCAAGTTAGGGAGTAGGACCTGTGATTCCCAGGAGAGATGCTACACTGTGTCCACTATCATAACTAGCAAGAAAATCCTTTGTTTATTTCACCATGATTTATGACTATTACAATGATTCCATTCACTATATTCTACTGGAAAGAAGGCATCCAAAAAAAAAAAAAAAACAGGTTCATGATGACTTATTATTTACAGGCCCCCAGGGCCATATTCTGAGTTTCTTTCTGAATTTGCAGATTTTATCTCAGATCTGGTTATTTCCTTGGACAAAACTTTAGTTGTTGGAGATTTTAATATTCACTTCGATAACCCAGAAGACCTTATGAAAACAGCGTTTGTGTCCATTTTAGATTCAGTAGGGATTAATCAGAATGTCATAGGACCGACCCATAATGGTCGTCACACCCTCGATCTAATGCTAACATTTGGGTTAAATGTAGAAAATATAGTCATACTTCCACAGTCTGAAGTTATCTCAGATCATTATCTCATCTCATTCAAAATATGTCTGAGTAATAATATATGCACTTCACCATGCTACTGTATTAAATGTACATTCACGTCAACTACTGCACAGAGCTTTATAAATCAAATCAAATCAAATCAAATCAAATCAAATCAAGTTTATTTGTATAGCGCTTTTAACAATAAACATTGTTGCAAAGCAGCTTTACAGAATTTGAACAACTTAAAACATGAGCTAATTTTATCCCTAATCTATCCCCAATGAGCAAGCCTGTGGCGACGGTGGCAAGGAAAAACTCCCTCAGACGACATGAGGAAGAAACCTTGAGAGGAACCAGACTCAAAAGGGAACCCATCCTCATTTGGGCAACAACAGACAGCCTGACTATAATATTAACAGTTTTAACAGGTATAACCCTCAACTGTCCTCATGGGGCCGTCCTTCACAGGAGCGGTGCGATAAAACTCCGACCAGACACAGGGCACCAGGATGGATCAAGCAGGTCCGAGGGGCAGAAGAGGCCAGCATCTCAATCCCAGGATCAACATGTAACTCAGAGGGACAGATTGGGGGGGGGGGGGGGGGAAGAGAGAGAGAAAGAAAACACAGGTTGTTAGGTATGCCCTAAAAATGACAAGTATTAAATCTGTGTGGTAGGCTCGCAGAGATGAGAGTATAAATGATCTCCCAGAGTTATCAACTTTGATTGGGTCACTGTCGGCCCCTGCAGAACTTCATCAGGCAACTGAATGCTTAGAGTCAACGTTACACCATACTTTAGATCAGCCTTTCTCAACCAGGGTGCCGTGGCACCCTGGGGTGCCATCTGGCTTCATTAGGAGTGCCATCAAAAATTATATATTCTAACATTGAAAGAAATAAAATGAATTAAAATTCCAAAAAATGATAGTTACACTAATGCAGATCATCGCCGCCTCATGCATCATCAAAATTTGTCTCACGGCCCCCTTTCCCATGTCACAACGTCACTGCCAGAGTCAGCGTATGGTCAACGTGACTCTGTATATTTTACATGGGGGTGCCTTGAGAATTTGCATACTTCTGAAGGGTGCCGTGACTGAAAATAGGTTGAGAAACGCTGCTTTAGATAATGTAGCTCCTCTTAAAAGGAAAATGTTCAGAGACAAAAAATTAGCACCCTGGTACAATGAAAACACTCACACATTAAAACAGACCACTCGAAAATTTGAACATAAATGCGTCAAACAAAATTGGTAGCGTTCAAATTACCGTGGAAGGAGAGCTTCCTGAAGTATAGAAAAGCTCTTAGTGCTACTAGATCAACGTATCTCCCCTCCCTAATAGAAGATAACAAAAATAATCCTAGATTCCTGTTTAATACTGTAGCAAAATTAACCAGGAATAAGTCCACTATAAGCACATGCACACCTGTAGTATGTACCGTAGTAGCAATGACTTCATGAATTTCTTTAATCACAAAATTAAGAATATCCAACAAAAGTCTCAAACTACTAATTTAAGGTCAGACAATGTAAGTGACCCTGTAATTAACAATATAACTGTATCAGATCAGCAATTAGATGTTTTACTCCCCTTAGAGAAACTGAATTACTTTCATTAATCTCTGCATCAAAAGTCGCATCAAAAGTGTACTAGATCCCTTACCTACACATCTATTCAAACAGATAATACCTGAAGTAATTGAACCACTTCTAAAAATAATAAATTCTTCTCTTAGGATTGGCTAATTACCCAAATCCTTTAAACTAGCAGTTATCAAACCCCTGATTAAAAAACCTGACCTTGATCCCTGTCAGCTGTCCAATATCAAACCTCCCCTTTATCTCCAAGATACTTGAAAAAGCTGTGGCACAGCAGTTATGCTCATATTTACATAGGAATAACATCCACAAAATGTATCAGTCAGGATTTAGACCTCATCGTAGCACAGAGACAGCACTGGTTAAAGTAGTAAATGACCTACTGTTGGTGTCTGATCAGGGCTGTGTCTCGCTGCTTGTGTTGCTTGACCTTCGTACAGCATTTGATACCACTGATCATTCCATTCTTCTGGATAGACTACAAAATGTTGTGGGAGATAAGGGAATGGCCCTCTCCTGGCTCAGCTCTTATTTAACTGATCGCTATCAGTACGTTCATGTAAATGGTGCTTTTTCTAGACATACTGAGGTAAAGTTTGGTGTTCCACAAGGTTCTGTCTTGGGTCCACTGCTTTTTTCTTTATATATGTTACCTCTGGGTAATATTATTCATAAACATTGTATTAGTTTCCACTGTTATGCTGATGACACACAGTTGTGTGGTTCTTCAAAACCTGATGAGTGCCACCAGCTTAATAGAATTGAGGAATGTGTGAAGGACATTAGACACTGGATGCTTCTTAACTTCCTTCTGCTTAACTCTGACAAGACTGAAGCACTTGTACTCAGACCACATGCAGCTAGAAGTAAGTTTTCTGATTCCACAGTAACTCTGGATAGCCTTTCTGTTTCTTAATGTGCAGCAGTAAAAGACCTCAGAGTGATTATTGACCCCAGTATTTCATTTGAAAATCACATTGATAACATTACCTGGATAGCTTTCTTTCATCTCAGAAATATTGCTAAGATAAGAAATTTAATGTCATTACATGACGCGGAAAAAAACTAGTTCATGCTTTTGTTACCTCCAGGTTGGATTATTGTAACGCCTTACTGTCTGGATGTTCCAATAAGTGCATAAACAAGCTCCAGTTAGTTCAAAATGCAGCAGCAAGAGTCCTTACTAGAACTAAAAAATATGACCACATCACCCCTGTCTTATCCACACTGCATTGGCTCCCAATCAAATTTCGTATCGATTATAAAATACTACAATTATCGTTTAAAGCACTGAATAGTTTCGTGCCACAGTACCTGAGTGAACTTCTGGTCCTCTATGACCTGCCACGCCTACTTAGATCAAAGGGTGTAGGCTATCTGCTGGTACCTCGTATAGTGAAGGTTACATCAGGGGGCAGAGCCTTTTCTTACAAAGCCCCACAGTTATGGAATAGCCTTCCAAGTAATGTTCTGGAATCAGACACAGTCTCAGCATTTAAGTCTAGGCTGAAAACATATCTGTTTAGTCAAGCCTTTTGTTAATTGTGTTTATGAGGTAAAGGTGTAGATCTGGAGGGTCCTCAGACATAGAGTCTTTGGTAAACTGGAATGTATGGATGCTGTCAGTCCCCCACTCACTTGCTCACTCAAGTCTGTTGACGATGTAGTGGCTGGCTGTTTTATGTCCCGGGGCTCCCTCATGCCTGTATTACCTTCTGGCTCTCCCCTTTTAGTTATGCTGTCATAGTTAGTTTTTGCCGGAGTCCCTGCTTGTACTCAGTGCAATATGTATACTGTTCCTACTTATTCAGGTGATTTTGGGCATACCTAACAACCTGCGTTTTCTCTCGCTTCCCCCCCGATCTTTCCCTCTGACTTTCATGTCGGTCCTGGGATCGAGATGCCGAACTCTTCTGCTCCTCGAACCTGCCTGATCCATCCTGGTGCCCTGTGTCTGGTTGGAGTCTCATCGCATTGTTCCTGTGGAGGACAGCCCCATGTTGACAGTTGAAAGTCACACTTGGAAGATGCTCTGGACTCTTACAGTAATGCTTTTATGGCTGAGGACTACAGTTGACTTGCTAACTTTAGGACTGCAGTTGTCATGAACAGTTTTGCACTCAAGTTTCCATCAATTAAGAGTTTATAACATCAATGAAACTGACTTCATGTTAAAACTGTTAATGTTTTGTCATAGTGTCTGTTGTTGCCCAAATAAGGATGGGTTCCCTTTTGAGCCTGGTTCCTCTCGAGGTTTCTTCCTCATGTCATCTGAGGGAGTTTTTCCTTGCCACTGTCGCCACAGGCTTGCTCATTGGGGATAGATTAGTGATAAAATTAGCTCATGTTTTAAGTCGGTAAATTCTGTGAAGCTGCTTTGCAACAATGTTTATTGTTAAAAGCGTGTGGCAGCGGGGGCATGGTCAAGCATCGGTCTGTGACCGGAGGATGGAGTCAGGGAAGGTAAGTGGCAGAATCACTGCACGTGATGTGAATTAATGTGTTTGTGTGTCTTCCCCAGTGACCGCGCCCTATTTAAGGAGGGAGAGTGAGAGCAGAGGGAGCTCTTCCCCGCACCAGACACCAGTTGTGTGTGTGTCTGTCTGTCTGTGTGCAATTTGCTGAGTGTCCACTTAAAAGTGAAAAATAAACATGCTTTACCAACCTGAGCTCTCTCCTGCCGTCTTCTGTGCTCCGCCCCTACGTACGAACTGCTACAGTGGCGCTGAAACCTGGGACTTTGGAGCGCAGAAACAAAACAGCCCCATGGAGTCCTCCCTGTTCGTCGACCTGGTCCACGCCCTCACCACGGCCCAGCAAAGCCAGCACCAGGCGCTAGTCGCCCTCCGAAAGGAGCAGGAACAGCGGTTCGAGGCCCTGGTGTTGGCCCAGCAAGAAGATCATCAGGTGTTCCGGCACCTCCTCGCGTCGGTGAGGTCTACCAACTCTCCCACTGCGGGCCTGTCCCCCCTCACCCTAACAAAGATGGGCCTGCAGGACGACCCCGAGGCATTCCTCATGCTCTTTGAGCAAGTCGCAGAGACCTCGGGGTGGCCGATGGAACAGCGCACGGTGCACCTCCTCCCCCTGCTAATGGGAGAGGTGCAGCTGGCCGCGCTACAGCTCCCTGCCAACTGCCGGCTGGCCTACGCGGACCTTCGCCGGGCCATCCTCCAGCGTGTGGGGCGCACCCCCAAACAGCTTTTGATTCCGAAGAGCCGCCGGGAATTGGTATTCCAGGCGGCTCACTTTAATCCCATGGCTGGACACTTAGGGCAGGATAAAACACTAGCCCGAATAATGGCCCGGTTCTATTGGCCAGGGATTCGCAGTGATGTCCGTAGGTGGTGTACGGCGTGCCGCGAATGCCAGTTAGTAAATCCAGCGGCCATTCCAAAAGCGCCTTTGCGCTCACTGCCGTTAATCGAGATCCCCTTCGCAAGAATTGGGATGGATCTTGTCGGGCCATTAGATCGGTCAACACGAGGGTACCGCTTTATATTAGTTCTGGTGGACTATGCAACGCGATACCCGGAAGCAGTGCCTCTTCACCGTATCTCAGCACGCAGTATTGCAGAGGCACTCTTTTGCGTCATCTCCTGAGTTGGAGTCCTGAAAGAGATTCTGATTGACCAAGGCACCTCGTTTATGTCACGTACACTGAGCAAACTGTATGGGTTGTTGGGGATCCACACCAGCATTTATCACCCACAAACAGACGGTTTAGTTGAACGGTTCAATCGCACCCTCAAGAATATAATTAAAAAATTCGTAAGTGAGGACGCACGTAATTGAGATAAATGGCTCAAACCCTTGTTGTTTGCAGTGCGAGAGGTCCCCCAAGCCTCCACGGGGTTCTCCCCATTCGAGTTATTATATGGGCGTAAGCCACACGGCATTCTAGATGTGCTGCGGGAAAATTGGGAGGAGGGACCTTCACCAAGTAAAAATGAAATCCAATACATTATTGACCTGCGCGCAAAACTCCACACACTCACCCACCTAACCCAGGAGAATTTGCAGCAGGCCCAAGAATGACAAACCCGCCTGTACAACAAGGGTACGCGCCTTAGAGAGTTCGCACTGGGAGATAAAGTACTCATACTGTTGCCCACATCGAGCTCCAAATTAGTCGCTAAGTGGCAAGGACCCTTTGAGGTCACACGGCGAGTTGGGGACGTTGACTATGAGGTGAGGCGAACGGACAGGGGTGGGGCACTACAGATTTACCACCTCAATCTGCTCAAACTCTGGAACGAGGAGGTCCCCGTGGCATTGGTGTCGGTGGTTCCGGAGAAGGCGGAGCTGGGGCCGGAGGTTCGAAAATGAACATTGACATCACGTACCTCTCCGGTCTCCTGTGGAGACCACCTCTCTCCGACCCAACTCGCGGAGGTTGCCCAGTTGCAGACCGAGTTTTCAGATGTGTTCTCGCCCCTGCCTGGTTGCACCAACCTCATAGAGCACCACATTGAGATGCCCTCGGGGGTGGTAGTGCGTAGCCGCCCTTACAGGCTACCCGAACACACAAAAAAAAGTGGTTCGGGAAGCACTTGAGACCATGCTCGAAATGGGCATCGTCGAGGAGTCCCACAGTGACTGGAGCAGCCTGGTGGCCTTGGTACCCAAGGCCGACGGGTCGGTCCAGTTCTGTGTAGACTATAGAAAAGTCAACATGGTGTCTGAATTCGACGCGTACCCAATGCCTTGTATTGATGAGTTGCTCGATCGACTAGGCACGGCTCACTTTTATTCGACACTGGATTTAACAAAGGCCTATTGGCAGATCCCCTTGACTCCATTATCCCAAGAAAAAACGGCCTTTTCCACACCATTTGGCTTACACCAATTTGTCACACTTCCTTTTGGGCTGTTTGGGGCACCCACTATGTTTCAGCGGCTAATGGACAGAGTCCTCCGCCCCCATGCCACCTATGCAGCCGCCTACCTCGATGATATCATTATCTATAGTAATGACTGGCAGAGGCACCTCCAACATCTGAGGGCCGTCCTTAGGTCACTGAGGTGAGCGGGTCTCACAGCCAACCCGAAGAAGTGTGCGATTGGGTGGGTGGAAGTACGGTATCTGGACTTCCACTTGGGCAACAGGCAGGTGTGTCCCCAAATTAACAAGACAGCAGCAATTGCGGCCTGCCCGAGGCCCAAGACCAAAAAGTGGGGTGAGACAGTTCCTGGGGCTGGCTGGCTATTATCGTAGGTTTATACCTAATTATTCGGACATCACCAGCCCGCTGACTGATCTGACTAAAAAGGGGGCACCAGATCCGGTCCAGTGGATGGAGCAATGCCAGCGGGCTTTTTCTGAGGTAAAGGCTGCACTGTGTGGGGGGCCACTTTTACACTCCCCTGACTATTCTCTCCCCTTTATGTTACAGACGGATGCGTCAGACAGAGGGCTGGGTGCTGTTTTGTCCTAGGAGGTGGAGGGGGAGGATCGCCCAGTCTTATACATCAGTAGGAAGCTGTCGGTGCGTGAGGGGCGCTACAGCACCATTGAAAAAGAGTGCTTGGCAATCAAGTGGGCGGTCCTCGCCCTCCGTTACTACCTGCTGGGACGCCCCTTCACCCTCTGTTCGGACCACGCGCCCCTCCAGTGGCTCCACCGCATGAAGGATGCCAACGCGCGGATCACCCGTTGGTATCTGGCACTCCAACCCTTTAACTTCAAGGTGATCCACAGGCCGGGGGCGCAGATGGTCGTGGCAGACTTCATCTCCTGTCAAGGGAGGGGAGTCGGCTGCAGGCCGGACAGCTGCCCGGCCTGAGTCGGGCGGTGGGGGTATGTGGCAACGGGGGCGTGGTCAAGCATCAGTCTGTGACCGGAGGGCAGATTCAGGGAAGGTAAGTGGCAGAATCACTGCACCTGATGTGAATTAATGCATTTGTGTGTCTTCCCCAGTGACCACGCCCTATTTATGGAGGGAGAGTGAGAGCAGAGGGAGCTCTTCCCCGCACCAGATGCCAGTTGTGTGTGTATCTGTCTGTCTGTGTGCAATTTGCTGAGTGTCCACTGAAAAGTGAAAAATAAACACGGTTTACCAACCTGAGCTCTGTCCTGCAGTCTTCTGTGCTCCGCCCCTACATACGAACTGCTACAAAGCGCTAAACAAAGAAACTTGATTTGACTTGACCTGAAAGTCCTTGCATTTGACTGTACAAAAATCCCAACACCATTCTGTTAACATATATAGATGTAAATATCAAGAAATAAAAGCTGAAATTCTGACCTATCACATATAGAAGGCAAGCCAAGAAGCCTTTAATTGTCATATGTAATTCTTAAACACACAGGGGAATTTAAACTCTGCATTTAACGCATCTGGAGCAGTGAACACACACCCGCACACACAAGTGAGCAATGAGCACACACACATAACCAGAGCAGTGGGCAGATATGCTACAGCACCCAGGGAGCAGTTGTGCCATTATCATTTCTTTCTTTTGTGGGCACCCACATGTCGGCCAAGGCTGGCTCGGGTCCATTACTGCAGAATGCAAACACCATTTATTTACAATCCTTTTAAATTAAGCAATATTTAGTGACTTTTAAAAAATATATAAAAATAAAGCTTAGATTTGTAAGGGAAAAAGAAGAATTATGGATTTGAAAGACCGACAGTAAAACACATGATAGTCTGACCTGTCATGATATCCAGCTTCATTTAGTTGGACAAACATGAATTTTTTTCATGTCGGTTCTAAAAAATTGAAAAACATGCTCGCCAACAAACCTGTTTGATAAGTTTAGAGTGATCACAAACCCTCTTTTTCATGTAGTTTCATTATTGCTAAGCATTATTGCAGTGTTAAAACACCTACTTTCATTTCATTCCTATTTTCATTGATGTAGTCGAGAACACAACGTAGTAGCAGCTAAACAGTAAACAGCTTGTGTCCTATCTAGTTATTATAGGATATCTGTGACTGGACCTGAAAAACTAAACCAAATTAAAAAGTCAACCAAAATTAGTCAGTTCCTCAAAATAAAGCTAAACCTACCTATGTACTTGTAAAATGAATGAAGAACTAAACTGAAATAAAAAAAAACAAAACAAAACTGGACAACTAAAACAAAAACTGATTAAAATTACAAAACTATAAAAATTCTGGTGAGGATGCTGTGTAAAATATAAATAAAAATAGAATGTGTTGGTTTCTAAATCATGAAAACCCTATCTTTCATTGAAAACAGTACAAAGAAAACATATCAAATGTTGAAACTGAGAAATTTTATTGTTGTTTGAAAAAGATATGCTAATTTTGAATTTGATGCCAGGAACACATTTCAAAAAGTTGGGACAGGGGCATGTTTACCACTGAGCTGCATCACCTCTTGTTTTAACAAAACTCTGTAAATGTTTGGGAACTGAGGAGACCAAGTGCTGTAGTTGTGAAAGAGAAATGTTGTCCCATTCATGCCTGATTATAGGATTTCAGTTGCTCAAGCGTTTGGAGTCTCCTTTATTGTATTTTGCATTTCATAATGCACCAACTGTTTCCAATGGTAACATTTTCCAAGTGACCTGATGGACAAAATTCTGGTAACATTTTCAAAGTGAGCTGATGGACAAAATTCTTCATGTTCTAAAAGAAAATACATATCCTATGGTTCAATATAGCTCATCTTAGAGCCTGCACAGCTCAGTAGACAGGACCAAGGTTCAACATTCTTTGAGTTACATTTAGCATTTTCTGAAGCTAAAGCATCCTTCAAAAAGGCCACCGAAACCTGTTTTCTGAAAGCTATCTCCGATAAAGCTCAGTTCACAGTCTGACTATGGGCTGTGACCAGCAACCAAAATCAAATCAGGTTGCAAGATCTTGAAAGCATTTAGCTGCAAATTTGCACTTAATAAGTAAAACTGCCTCGGGATGAGCAGAGAAAATGCAATCATGATGAAATACTTAACGATTTCATGAGCAGATGACCATTTGCAGATGGATCTTTGACTTTCTGACAGGCAGACCCCAGGTGGTGATAATCGGTAGCCACACTTACTCCTCGCTTACTGTATCCTGAACACAGGTGTGCCACTGGGCTGTGTGATTAGTCCCCTCGTGCACTCAATGTTCGCCCACAACTGCACTGCTAAATACAATGCCAACATCATCATCAAAATTGCTGACAACACAACCATCTCGGGCCTCCTTACGGACAACGATGAGAGTATATATATATATATATATTATATATATATATATTATATATATATATATATATATATATATATATATATATATATATATTACTCTCAACGTTCATTAACACGCTGAACTCAGGGACTGCACATTTCACTTTACCTTGCTCATTTGCACTATTCCGCACTACCTCACCTTAACAGCTATTAGTTTGTTTATTCTGCTTATCTCATGTTTACCTGCTATACCTCAACTGCCCTTGAATGTTTATTTGCTTCAATATGTATGTGTGTGTGTGTGTGTGTATATACAAGTGTTTGGTCTATGTCTAGTTCTTATCTAGAGTGTTTATACTGTTTGTGTTGTTTATTTCAATTATTCTATTTTTTATTTATTGTATTGCCTGTTTGCACCTTGGGTCAGAGAGGACTGTAATTTCATCTGTGCTGTATGTCAAGCATGTATAGCATATTTGACAATAAAGTTGACTTGACTTGACTTGAGACAGCAGGCAGAGAGGAAGTGAAGGCGTTAGCCAGCTGGTGCCAGAACAACAACCTCTCTCTCAATGTCAGGAAAACTAAGGAGATGATAGTGGACTACAGGAGACAGCAAGGGAGGACACACTAGGCCATCAACGAAGATGAGGTCGAAAGGGTCAGCAGCTTTAAGTTCCACACTGTGGTCAGGAAAGCTCGCCAGCGGCTGTGCTTCCTGAGGAGGCTGAAGAAATTTGGCATGAAGCCAAACATCATTTCAAACTACTACAGGTCCACAATCGACATATCACAAGACTCTGTTTATATCAGAACATATCAAAAGACTCTGTTTATATCACAAGAATCCGTTTACATATCACCAACATATCTCAAGACTCTGTTTACATATCACCAAAACATTTACATATTTACTGTTTCCACATTTACCAACACATATTAAAACTCTGTTTACATGGTCAGTACTTAATTTGTCTTCAACAAAGTGCAATTACTGGTAGCCGCACATGTCAAATTTTCCCAATGTGCAATACAGGTGCTTGTGCTACACCCCCTCCCCACACTACCCCCTGAGACAATGCATGCATACATCTGTTATTTCTAGTTTCACTTGAATTTAACTTCTGTTTTTTCATCTTTATGACTTTGAAGCTTGGGTGGCATGGTGGTGTAGTGGTTAGTGCTGCTGCCTCATAATAAGAAGGTCTGGGTTTGAGCCCCGTGGCTGACGAGTGCCTTTCTATGTGGAGTTTGCATGTTGTCTGGGTGCTCTGGTTTCCCCCACAGTCCAAAGACATGCAGGTTAGGTTAACTGGTGACTCTAAATTGACTGTAGGTGTGAATGGTTGTGTCAGCCCTGTGATGACCTGACGACTTGTCCAGGGTGTACCCCGCCTTTCGCCCGTAGTCAGCTGGGATAGGCTCCAGCTTGCCTGTGACCCTGTAGAACAGGATAAAGCGGCTAGAGATAATGAGATGAGATTTTGAAACTTTTTTCTCATCTCATTATCTCTAGCCGCTTTATCCTTCTACAGGGTCGCAGGCAAGCTGGAGCCTATCCCAGCTGACTACGGGCAAAAGGCAGGGTACACCCTGGACAAGTCACCAGGTCATCGCATGGCTGACACATAGACACAGACAACCATTCACACCTGCAGTCAATTTAGAGTCACCAGTTAACCTAACCTGCATGTCTTTGGACTGTGGGGGAAACCGGAGTACCCAGAGGAAACCCACGCGGACAACATGCAAACTCCGCACAGAAAGGCCCTTGCCGGCCACGGGGCTCAAACCCAGACCTTCTTGCTGTGAGGCGACAGCGCTAACCACTACACCACCGTGCCGCCCTGAAACTTTTTTTTTAACTGATATTCTGTTAAATTTCTGTCAGGCTCCAATGCTGAGAGACTTGTTTCTGGTTCTTATCTCGGTCACTGCATTTCATTGCAAGTTGGCCATGTGTTAACAGAAAATGAGTAATGAAATTGAACTGAACTGAACTAAAAAGCTAACTGTTCTCACAACACCAGGCCAAAAGTGGGCTGGGATGGCCCAATCCATGTCCAGCCACTGAGTTTGTGGCAACCTGATCACACACTCTGCCTTGGGCAGGGGAGTGCTGTGATAGTATAGTGGTTAATACTCTGCATTGTAACTGCAGTAACCCTGGTTTGAATCTGGGTTATGGTGTTGCATTTTCCATCTCACTATTGAACAGTGACTAAATGGAAAATCATACGTAGTTTGGATCTCACTTACCATTGCTCCACTTGGGTCAGTGGTGCAATGGATAATCGGTTTTATAACAAATTAGAAGATTTTCTGTTAGATGCTTGGCTGACCACAAAATGCTTCAACCAGCAGTTGATTTTCTGGTAGGGGAACACAGATAACTCTGATTTAGGAGAACTGTAATCAGGGAAGCGATTGAATTCCTGTCCCAACAGAATGGTGTTTTTTGTGTTTTAAAACAGTGTGTATCTGTTCATCTTTGTCACGTCCATCAGTCTCAAGGCGGACATACTCCCGTGAGTTTCTGCTCGACATCCGCCGAACTATATTCACGGATATAAATCCAGCGGGCGTGGAAGTGTTATGCGACTACAGTTTGCTCCAGAGGCCTGCTCAATCACCAACCCCCACTCCTGCATCCAACCCACAGTGGAAGCGCCACAGGCGGAACATGCGGAAGCAGAAAAGGGGCAAGCGAGGTGGTATCTGGGCTAGGCTAGCGGCTAGCCCTCACTGGCCGGCTATCCCTACCATCATTCTGGCCAACGTACACTTGCTGGACAACAAGCTGGATTATGTCCACCTACTCCACTCATCTTTTAAGTCTGTGAGTGAATGTTGTTTCCTCGTGTTTGTGGAAACATGGCTTAACAACAGCATCCCGGACTGTGCAATTCAGCTAGCACGGCTAACATGCTACCAGTCAGACAGAGCGCTAGTCGAGGGGGGGGGAAGACTCGCAGCGGAGGACTCTGTGTTTACATCAGTGATGCCTGGTGCCTCGATGCTGTTGTGGTCTGCAAACACTGCTCACCACTGGTGGAGTTTATAATTATTAAGTGCCGGCCATTCTACCTGCCGAGGGAATTTACAGCCATATTTCTGGTAGCATTATACATCCTTACTGGCTCCAATAACAACAGGAGTGAAGCACTGAATGAACTATCAGCACATCAGTGAGCAGCAGACAGCCCACCCAGATGCTTTCCTCATCCTGACTGGGGATTTCAATCATGCAAACCCCAAAAGCGTATTTCCAAAACCCTATGGACATATCAACTTTCCCACATGTGGAAACAATACTCTGGACAATGTTTACACCATGCATAAAGACGCCTACAAAGCCCTACTCCTCCCCCATGTTGGGGCCTCAGATCACTCCACTGTTATGCTAATGCCAGCATGTATGCCGCTGGTTAAAGTCACCAAACCAGCTACAAAGCAGATACGTGTGTGGCCAGAGGGGTCCTCAGAAGCAGTCCAGGACTGTTTTTCCACCACTGACTGGAGCATGTTCAGACAGGCGGCCACCTACAACAACATCACAGATCTCCAGGAGTACATGGAGACCGTCACTGCCTACATGAGGAAGTGCATGGACGACGTTACGGTCACCAGAACCATCTCCATTCGGGCCAATCAGAAGCCATGGCTGACAGGGGAAGTCCACAGGCTCCTGTGGGCTCGGAACGGTGCCTTCAGAGCTGGGCACAAGGTGGGCCTGAGGACAGCTAGGGCCAACTTGTCACAAGGCATCAGGGTGGCCAAGAGACAGTGTTCCAGGTACATTGCTGACTATTTCAACAACAGCAGAGACACCAGAAACCTGTGGTGGGGGACTCAGACCATCACAGACTACAAGCCCTCACCGCAGACCTGTGACAACTCCATGTCTCTGCTGAATCAGTTGAATGACTTGTTCACTTGCTTTGAGGCAGACAACAGCACCACAGCACAGAAGACCCCACCACCTCCCAGCAACCAGGTGTTGATGCTGTCCCCAGACAGCGTGAGGAGAGCTCTCAGGATGACAAATGCACTAAAAGCCCCAGGTCCTGATAACATTCCTGGTCGTGTCCTGAGAGACTGTGCTGAGGAGCTCACAGATGTCTTTACAGACATCTTCAACATCTCGTTGAGCTAGGCTGTTGTCCCCACATGCCTCAAAGCCACCACCATCATCCCGGTCCTGAAGAAGCCATCTCCCTCCTGCTTCAATGACTACTACCCTGTCGCACTCACTCCCATCCTCATGAAGTGCTTTGAGCGGCTAGTCATGCAGCATATCAAGTCTGCCATCCCCCCCACCCTGGACTGATTCCAGTTTGCATATCAGTCCAACTGTTTGACTGATGACACCATCTCCACTGCCCTCCACTCAGCCCTCACCCACCTGGAGACAAAAGACGCGTATGTCAGAATGTTGTTCATAGACTTTAGCTCAGTATTCAACACAATCATTCCTCAGTGGCTCATTCATAAACTGGACCAGCTGGGACTCAACACCTCCCTG
The DNA here is from genome assembly GCF_027579695.1 of Neoarius graeffei. Taxonomy (NCBI): domain Eukaryota; kingdom Metazoa; phylum Chordata; class Actinopteri; order Siluriformes; family Ariidae; genus Neoarius; species Neoarius graeffei. The sequence goes on from NC_083587.1 coordinate 3,847,282, forward strand.
TGCAACTGGCTGCTGGACTTCCTGACAAGGAGACCACAGGCTGTACGGGTCGGCAGCAACTCCTCCAGCACCATCACATTGAACATGGGGGCCCCCCAAGGATGTCTGCTAAGCCCCCTCCTCTTCACTCTGCTGACCCACGATTGCACACCAACATCCAACTCTAATCTCTTCATTAAGTTTGCGGATGACACGACTGTGGTGGGTCTCATCAACAATGGTGATGAGACAATCTACAGGAGTGAGGTGAGCCGCTTGGCCATGTGGTGCAAGGACAACAATCTCTGCCTGAACATGGCAAAGATGAAGGAGATTGTTGTGTACTTCAGGAGAGCGCACACCCAGCATGCTCCACTATCTATCGACGGTGCTGCAGTGGAGAAGGTGAGCAGCACCAAGTTTCTGGGTGTGCACATCTCTGAAGACCTGTCCTGGAGCAACAACTCCGCATCACTGGCCAAAAAAGCCCAACAGCATCTATACTTCCTCCGCAAACTGAGGAGAGCAAGAGCCCTGGCCCCCATCATGCACACATTCTACAGAGACACCATCAAGAACATCCTGACCAGCTGCATCACCATGTGGTATTGCACCGTGTGGGGCACGATGGTTGGTGCGTGTGACCTCGGATCAGACGCTTCTCGCGTTGCTGCTTGGTTCTCTCTTACCCCATACAGCACTTTGTACAAGACTCGTTGTTCACACTGACAAAGCTCAAAGTGTCTGCTCAGAGTCTGACCATGGGCTGTGACCAGCAACCCTTTGAGAGAGGGAAAATTTTCTTACAGATAACATCTCCACTCAGTTCTGCATCACTCTTACAGTGGTGCTTGGAACTTTGTGAACCCTTTAGAAATTTCTATATTTCTGCATAAATATGACCTAAAACATCATCAGATGTTCACACAAGTCCTAAAAGTAGATAAAGAGAACCCAGTTAAACAAATGAGACAAAAATATTATACTTGGTCATTTATTTATTGAGGAAAATGATCCAATATTACATATCTGTCAGTGGCAAAAGTATGCCAACCTTTGCTTTCAATATCTGGTGTGACCCCTTGTGCAGCAATAACTGCAACTAAATGTTTCCGGTAACTGTTGACAGTGTTGGGGAGTAACAGATTACATGTCCTGGCATTACGTAATCAGAGTACAAATCATGAGTAACTGTAATCCGTTACAGTTACTGTTTTGATAAGTGGTAATCGGAATACAGTTACTTTGTTGAAATAAATGGATTACATGGCGATACTTCCATTTTCACATTTTAGGCTATTCCCTAAATGGGAAAAACAGTGATAGCCGTGGCCGCAGAAAACCCAAACAGAAATAGAACGCAAGCAAGAGCGGTTAACGTTGGCAGCGTCAGTCAGTCACAATCACACAATGGAAGCGGACGAGGAGCCCAACCCAACCCACCATGAGGAGCAAGAGCAGAGTCACCTCACGGGCAAGAACGTGTTTTTCTCCTGGAAATTAAGGCACCACTTTATATTTAAAGGACACAAAGATGAGCGGAATCTGGCCGTGCAGTGTAAACTCTGCTTGCCAGCAACCAAGCTGCTGTCCACATCCAGAGACTATACATCTAACCTGAGTAAACATCTAACAGTAAGTTTTAAAAATCAAACGTTAGCCTACTGCAACTAGATTGTTTTAGTTGTGTGTATCTGGTAATGTAGGTTGTGTGCCACTTCAGGAACATAATAGTAGCCTATTTGTGTGATTTTAACATTAGCATAAAGGCTACTCCATCAAGCAAATCTTGCTAGCTGGCGTTAGCAAACAATCGTCCATTTTTGTCATGTGCTTGCTTTTTATGAAACCAAACTAGGTGGGTCTTATCGAGTATTAGTAATATAACAGGACTTAGCTAAGTTCAAACATTATGTTGCCTTGTGGAACCAAAATTCTGATGGACTCTGCTTTAGTCCTCTCATATTTAGTCCTTTCATATTCAACTAGCAAGTTGTCCCGATATGCTACTAGCCTATAATGTCACGAGTGGTCATTTTGGAATATTGCACTCATTTAGTACAGGTCTGCCCTTGTCGAATCTACTTGTTGTTGATAATGATGATGATGATGATGACGATAATAATGTTGTTTAAAGAGATTGACAAAATGATTCTCTAGCCTTTGTGTAGGCTATTTGTGGTTAACATTAGCAAATAACATACATGGTATGGTTTATGGTATGTGATTAACATTAGCTAGCAATATACTTTTAGTTTAGATATAGAATTATTTCCCTTGTGTGCATTTGGAATTACAGTGTTGGTTAATGTAGTACACTCCAAGTATGTTAATTTGTTCTGAAAGGAATGCCAATTAGTAGGGTGGACATGATTAAAGGCAGCTGTGATCTCATATAGAAAGCATGTCACTATCAATAATGTTTTTTTTGTTTGTTTTTTGTCTTTTTTTCCCTTAGAGGGTTCATCCCAGAGCCATGCACAGTCTGCACAGTCTACCCAAGGCAAACATGGATCATGTTGGTGGAGAAAGTAGCAGAGAGACCCCCCCTCCTCTTAAACAAGCCATACTTACCACTCCAGCCATCACACAAAGGAAAGTGAATTCATTGGTTTTTGATTACATAATTAATGAAGTTCAGCCCTTTTCTGCTGTTGAGAATACCACCTTCCGCCAGTTGGTTGAAGGCTTAAGTGGGGGAAGGACCCCAGTATGCAGAAAAACACTAATGCTACAAATTGAGAAAAGCTTTGAAAAAATGAAAGAAAATCAAACCAGAATCCTTGAAAATCCTGAATATGTGTGCACCACCACGGACATATGGACTGCTAATCACCGTAGCTTTATAGGCATCACATGCCACTGGATTGAGTCCGATAGCTTGGATCGCAAGTCTGCTGCACTGGCATGTGCGAGAATCAGAGGCCGTCACACCTTTGACGTCATTGCTGCCAAAATCAGTCAAGTTCATGCAGAGTTCCATATTCAAGGCAAGGTCACTGCCACAGTGACTGACAATGAGAGTAATTTTGTCAAAGCTTTCAGTGAATATGGAGATTCAGAGACAGAAGATGATGCAGAAGAAAATGATGAGGTGCAGTTTGCCGATGTCAATACAGCGCTCGATGAAGAGCAAGAGAATGATGAGCTTAACTTCTTCTTGCCACCACACCATCGATGTGCTGCGCACACGTTAAATCTCATTGCCACAACTGACATTGAAAAAGCTGCTTCTCAGGGTCTTTCCAGAAAGTTGTACAGGAGTGCAATGGCAAAATGTGCTGCCATCTGAAACAAGTCCCATCGCTCATCAGGTGCTGCTGACATCATTGAAGAAGTCACCCAAATGAGATGCGTTGTTCCTTGCATGACTAGGTGGAGTTCAGAGTATAATGCAATTGAGAAACTAATGAGCCTTCCTGAAAATCAGCTCAATGAAATTTGTGACCAACTGAAGGTGGCAAAACTTCATCCTCAAGGAACATTGTTTCTCAAAGAGTACACAAAAATCCTAAAACCACTTGCCCACTCAATCAACCTGCTCCGGGGGAAAAGAACTTTTGGGTATGTGATCCCCACCCTTCTGAGTTTGAAAGCCAAGTTATCTGAGAAGGTGGCGCAAGTGCAATTCTCATCCCATATACTCTTAGCAGTCATCAAAGCTATTGACACTCGATTTGCAGCTGTATTGGTCTCTCACGAGGCAAGGATGGCAGCATCAACCATCCCCAAATTCTGACTCTGGTGGCTTGCCAATGATGAGAGAGAGTCCATGAAAAGAACAATGGTCCAGGAGGCTCGTCTCCTCAACACAGATCCAACCAACACAGAACCAACCAGCGCCACTGGACATGCTTCAATGGGAAATGAGCCAGAAGACGATGACACTTTTTTTTCTGTTTTCAGAGTGCACAGGAGACCAGTTCTACAGCAGAGGAAGAAGTGCAACGGTACCTTCAGGATCCAGATAAGACATTGGCCTCATTAAAAACATACCCAACAATAAGAGCTCTTCTTAAAGTATAATACCACTCTGCCATCAAGTGCTCCTGTTGAACGGCTGTTTAGCCATGGAGGACTTGTTTTCAGCCCTCACCGAAACCGCATGACAGACAAGCACTTTGAACAGGTGCTCTTGCTGCGCTACAACCGCCTTTACTGGACTCTAGACTAAGCGAGACAGATTTAAGTAGGTTGCTTAAAAGCAAGCTGAAAATATTGCGGTTTTGCTAACAGATAAAAGGAAAATATATGTCATATTTGTTTAAAATGTACATCTGGTGACGAGGTTTGTGGCAAACAGCATTTTTGTCAGTGTCACAAAGTTTGATGGACATTTAGTCCTTTGAAATTATTGGTGGATGAATATGACTGACTGTAATTCAAATATTTCACTTTTGATAATTGTTTTATAAAAGCTATTTTTTGTCCTTTTAGGGAAAGGGAAATTGAAAATCCAGGTTTTATTACTTTTTTTATTGCTACTTTATTTTAACTGTAGTCATAGTGATAGAAAGTGTTGGTAACCATAGCTGTAAATACTTTTCAATGGCATTTGTTTGCCTAATTTCAGTACAAAGTACCACCACAGCAGTTTTAGAAATAAAAATGTGGCAAAGGGCATTTTTGTCATTGTCACATCAAGTTTAATAGGATGTTTAATAGGATATTTAATAAGCTCAGTTTAGTCATTAAAAGAATAATGACAGTAAATGGAAAAATAAGTTTCATTTTTGATAATTGTTTTATAAAAACACTTTATGTCTATCTAATACTCTTCCACTTTCAAGTGTTGGAAATAAAGAAATCATTAAGGAAAAATTGGGCTTTTTTATTGTCTTTCAACAAATGAAACATATGATAAACCTTTTGTTGCACACCCACATTTTGTTAATGCACAAAACAATATCACTATTGGTGGGTATAAATAGATTCCTGAGGGTCTAAGGTTTCAAACAGTATATGTTTGCCATATATATTTTGATGGAAATTCTAAAACATTGAAATAATTATCCACCACCTCCACCATCCCCTCCCGTAACATACCCTCTACTGCAAACAAATGGCATACAGTAAATGCAGATTCTAAAGAATTAGGAGGAATGAGCAGATATGCAGCAGTGAAATGCAGAATTGGAGTGATCAGTGTGGAAGGAGGAAGGGGAAGATCATCTTTAAACAAAGTTCAGTAGGGTGACTGCTGTGGAGAAAAAGCTCTTTCTGTATCTGGTGGTTTTGGTGGGTAGGCTCCTGAAGCGTCTCTTGGAGGGAAGGATCTAGAAGAGTCTGTTTGCCAGATGAGAGGAGTCTTTGAGAATGCTGCACACTCTGTGCAGGCATCCCTTCTTTGGCCTCCTCAATAGAAGTGAAGTGCCTCTAATGTGTTGGGCAGTTTTCAACACATTCATGTAGTCTTTAAAAAGATGGCAATGTCAAGTAATCCAAAGTAATCAGATTACGTTACTCACCTTAAGTAACCTAATGGATTACGGTACAAATTACATTTTGGAGCATGTAATCTGTAATTTGTAGGGGATTACATTTTAAAAGTAACCTTCCCAACACTGACTGTTGATCTGTCCTGCACACCGGCTTGGAGGAATTTTAGCCCATTCCTCCATACAGAACAGCTTCAACTCTGGGAAGTTGGTGGGTTTCCTCACATGAACTGCTCACTTCAGGTCCTTCCACAACATTTCCATTGGATTAAGGTCAGGACTTTGACTTGGCCATTCCAAAACATTAACTTTATTCATTAACCATTCTTTGGTAGAATTACTTGTGTGCTTAGCAGGGTCGGACTGGGAACAAATTTCGGCCCTGGCATTTTTCCTCTGGACCAGCCCACTATTGGCCCCTACAAAACCACCCCCAAACACGCACTCACACATCCACCCACCCGTCCACACCAAACCCCCAATGAACAAATACCAGACACCTAAACACCATGAAAACACACTTTCACTGTCATTTCAATTTCACCTTGAACATATTACAAAACAGAAGCACAAGCACACAAGCTTTTGTGTCTCCAAAATGTGTGTGTGTGGGATTAAAATTAACATCGTCCCGTCGACGTGATAAATTCTCATCGGGAGAATTTATGTGTGTGTGTGTACCTTACCTTACAGGAGACAGTCTCGGGGATGGCCATGCACATGTTAGGTGATGAGAAGGCATCTCATTAGGCTACTCTTTTCTGCCACCATGTCAACAATTGTGTCTGTGTCCAAGGACATCAAAATGTCTTTTTCACTTGACATGAGCATGAATGCCTCCAGGTGCTCCTGGGCTGTAGTGCTCCGTAACCGGTTTTTAATGAATTTCAGTGTGGAGAAGCTGCATTCACATGCCACAAATAAAGACAGTTCGTTTTGGTTAGGGCGGCTCACTGGCCACGGAATCCTCCGAGTCCAAGTCCGACCCAACATACACATCACTTGGCTTTGAGCCTGTACTGACCTTTCCAGTAATGTTGTCCTCATTTTCGCCCATTGAACTTGTAGTAGGGACGTTGGGAACACTAGCAGCAATGCTAGTAGTAGCACTACTGGCCACAGCAAACAAATTATCTATTTTAAAACACTTGGAAGCATCAGCTTGAAGAGCTTTCTGCTTTTTGTCGCGAATCTTCTCCGCTCCCCCTTTTCTCTTTTTGCCACCTCTTTCCATTATTTATTCAGTGAATATATGCACAACACACATCCGTGTTCCCATGAACCTGCGCAACTCATAACATCAAACGGTAGACGACAGCCGTTAGATTCCTACCCCATCATGCACCGCTACACATTTTTGCAAAATCTCCAAACAGAAATCCACCAAATACAAAAAGAACAAAGTTTTTAGTTTAGTTTTTAGTTTAGTTTGTTTTAGTTTGTTGTAAGAATTTTACAGTTAAAAGAAGAAAAATAAAATTACGCCACATGCCCACCATGACAAAGATGTGTATCAAAAGTAAGGGGTATATAAACTGCACGCTCCCCCCCATAGATCATGATGTGCTTAGTCGAAAACGTAATAGCGAATTTTCTATTGCTTAGTAGTCACTTGTAATTGCTATGTAGAGAACAGGGCCGGTGTTAACTTGTGAGGGCCGGCCCAAAACACGTCTGAGGTACAGCGGCCCACCGGGATAATGCCCAAAATCACAGATTACCAGTCCGAGCCTGGTGCTTAGGGTCGTTGTCTTGCTGCATGACCCACCTTCTCTTGAGATTTAGTTCATGGACAGATGTCCTGACATTTTCCTTTAGAAATCGCAGGCATAATTCAGAATTCATTGTTCCATCAATGACGGCAAGCCGTGCTGGCCCAGATGCAGCAAAACAGGCCCAAACCATGATACTACCACCACCATGTTTCACAGATGCGATAAGGTTATTAGGCTGGAATGCAGTTTTCCTTTCTCCAAACATAACATTTCTCATTTAAACCAAAAAGTTCTATTTTGGTCTCATCCATCCACACAACATTTTTCCAATAGCCTTCTGGCTTGTCCATGTGATCTTTAGCAAACTGCAGATGAGCAGCAATGTTCTTTTTGGAGATCAGTGGCTTTCTCCTTGCAACCCTGCCATGCACACCACTGTTGTTCAGTGGTCCCCTGATGGTGGACTCATGAACATTAGCCAATGTGAGAGAGGCCTTCAGTTGCTTAGAAGTTACCCTGGGGTCCTTTGTGACCTCGCCGACTATTACACACCTTGCTCTTGGAATGATCATTGTTGGTCGACCACTCCTGGGGAGAGTAACAATGGTCTTGAATTTCCTCCATTTGTACACAGTCTGTCTGACTGTGGATTGATGGAGTCCAAACTATTTAGAGATGGTTTTGTAATCTTTTCCAGCCTGACTAAATTAAAAAAAATTACTGCTACTTTTCTGGAAAATGCCTGAGTTCTCACCAATGGCCTAAGCACTTCAAAGGTGGCCTTTACACGTCAAGGCTGTCCCATATGGTCTAGTAGTCAGGATTCCTGGTTTTCACCCAGGTGACCTGGGTTTGACTCCTGGTATGTGAATGTGTCTTTGTTGTGCCACTGTAGTTGCAAGTCACATGACCTTGAGTGAAATCTTCATTCTATAGGCTCTTGCTTTCATGAGTCCATTTGGTGTCATGATGGGACAAGAAGTCTGAAGACAGTGCAGAAGATTCCAGGATTCACTCCTGGCTTACTTAGCTTAGCTCTCTCTTACTCCATCTAAGGTCCTGGGCATGGCTGTTTGTTAACTCCAACAAAGCACAAAGGCTGTACTCTGAATCTGACCACAGAAGCCAGTGTTCAGCGTGACAGCTATTTTTTAACACCGTGAGCTCAAACCTGTACAGAGGGAAAGGGTAAGCGTCCGGGTTTTCTTTACACCAGGCCAAATGGGTGCCAGTGCATCCAGCTGTTCTTCCAACATCTGATGTAGGGGCAGCTGCCATGCCCGTAACCCTAGTAACCCTTTCACAGTACAGTTTGAACACACCAATCTCTGTACTCGACTCCATGTTTTATCGCCACCCATTCTTCTGACTCCCTGTAATGGTATTGGACAGAGATGAGACCAGATACCAAATACAGTGATGTCACGACTGCTTTAAACCAGTGGCAGCACCGAAATTCTGTCTCTCTGGGGGTGGATTCCCTCTCTGGTGGTGGATTCCACACGTGAAAGAGAGAAGCCGTGCATTGGTGCTACAGAAGGACAGAGAACGAAGAACCAGCTATTGTTACCAGACTTTAGCCAAAGTTAACCATAACTAGATAGGACACAAGCTGTTTACTGTTTAGCTGCTACTTATGTTGTGTTCTCGACTACATCAATGAAAATAAGAATGAAATGAAAGTAGGTGTTTTAACACTGCAATAATGCTTCACAAAAATGAAACTGCATGAAAAAGAGGGTTTGTGATCACTCTAAACGTATCAAACAGGATTGTTGGCGAGCATGTTTTTCAATTTTTTAGAGCTGACATGAAAGAAATCCATGTTTGTCCAACTAAATGAAGCTGGATATCATCACAGGACAGACTCTCATGTGTTTGACTGTCGGTCTTTCAAATCCATAATTCTCCTTTTTCCTTACAAATCTAAGCTTTATTTAAATATTTTTTAAATGTCACTAAATGTTGCTTAATTTAAAAGGATTGTAAATAAATGGTGTTTGCATTCCGCAGTAATGGGCCCGAACCAGCTTTGGCCAACATGTGGTTGCCGTCGAAAGAAAGAAATGATAATGGCATAATTTATTCAAAGATTCCACATATGACACATAGATGTAGAAAAAGTTTGAGATAGGTATTGAAAGAATCATCTAATCTCATTATCTCTAGCTGCTTTATCCTGTTCTACAGGGTTGCAGGCAAGCCGAAGCCTATCCCAGCTGACTACAGGTGAAAGGCGGGGTACACCCTGGACAAGTCACCAGGTCATCACAGGGCTGACACACCCTCTGCATACATTGTTGGTAAAAAAAATAGTAACAGTAAATGAATGGCCGAATGAATGAATGAACCCTTTATTATCACTGTTACCAGTGAAATTGACCATCAACCTGTCCTTACAGAAGGGGAACAGGACAGGAATACAGGGATAAAAGAAAAAGAAACACAGTAGTAACATGAGGAAAGATGAGGAAAAAAAGAACACCCCCCCACGATGCTCCTTTTTTTTTTGAACAGGAGTACAGCGTGGGAGCATTTAAAAACCTCCACACAAGCACACAATAACACAAGTACACTTTAAAACATGGGACTTGAGGGGGGAAAGGGGGAAGGAGGGGGCAATCAGGGGTGGGGGGGAAGGGGGTAGGAGGGGAGGGGAGGAGGTAGAGGTAACCCAGCGCAAGCAAGCAGCCATCCGCTCCTGCAGCCATGCAAGTGGCGCTGGTCACACACCCACTTGTCACACTGGGGGTGAAAAACAGCGACCGCGGAAAATTGGGGAAGGAATGCGAAGAATGCGAGAGTGTCTCCCAGCAGTGACCTTCTGGGGGAAATGTTGTCCCAGCAACGGCCTTGATCGAGGCCAATGCTGTTCAGGGAGCCGAATGTCGATAAGATAGAGATTGTTTGGTCTTTCAAACAGACACAGTCTTTACACGTCCACACCACTCATCCATGTCTGTCCATTTCATCCATATCTGTCCATTTCTGTCCATTTCTGTTCAATTCAATTCCATTTGGTCTCCGAAATACTTATTCCTTGCAAAGTTGAAAGTGTCTCTAAGATGACAACCATGTTGTGGTTCAAGTTCTGCCACAGTCTGAGTGCCGACAGCTTTGCCCACCACTCAGTCATATCGGGCAGCTTTGTGGGGCTTTGAACAGCTGTTACCGTTGTCTGATTTCCTCGATATACCAGGGCAATGCCTAATCCAATCAGCAAAAGTCTGGTAATCATGGTTCCGAATAGGTAGATATCTCCAATGTCCTCCATAGATGTTCCAGCAGGACAGGTGGGTTCCCCCGAACCCAGAAACTGTGTCAATTTCGTTAGGAGACCAGTTTATCAAATCCATGCTTTTTTAGTTTAGAAATTCAATGCGGAGAGAGTCTCTCAAAAAAAGTATAGGCAGATGAGACGAAACAAAGAGCACAAGCAGGAAAAAAAGGAGAGGAGAGGAGAGCAGAGAAATGCGACCACCTTCCATGAGAGCATGGAGAAGAAGTAAATAATAAGTGAATGAAAACAATTTTTCTATTTGCTGCCATTCTTGTGTAGTACTGCCTTCTATGGGGTTCAACTACTAAAAAGCATGTAATATGGTTTATTTAGCAATATCAAGCTTTCTCATTTCAATCTTTGAATCTTTGGTTTGCATGCTATACCGTTAGTCACCAGGTGGTGGTGCATTCCTGTCATGATTTGGTCTCACTTAAAATGAAAGAAGGAGAAAAAAAAACTTCTTTGTTTGAAAACTCTATCAATGTGTTACTTTTATATTCAAATTATATGATATTCTCCTTTTTTCTGAGAGGGTTAAATAGTGTTTGGATTTCTTCCTCCTGGTTGAATTTATACTTATTGATAAGTTAGTGTATACAAGTATGTATTGACCTACTTGCCCTTACTGCTCAAGCTATAGGTTTATTGATCTGTTGTAGAGTTCATTTGCATGAAGTGTTGTGAGAAAAAGTTGAAATTTTCTAGTTTTCAGAATTTTTTCATATTATTATTTCATGTCTTTGTCTTTGTTGTCTATCAATGCTAGGGGTCTTAAAGATAATATGAGATGTAAGGCATTATTTTTGTTTGCAAAGAAGTACAAGGCAGATTTTTAGTTGTTTCAAGAATGTCACTCAACACCCAGTGAATTAAGCTTTTGGAGGTCACAGTGGGGAAACGATATATGGTTAGGTCACAGATCTGAGCATTCAGCTGGAGTAGGAATTTTTAAATATAACTTTAATGGAAATATTATTCAGACTAATATAGATTCCTCAGGTCACTTTATTATTATGATAATAGCCATTAATAATATTAACATTATTATCTATGGATACCACTCTTTTATGGAGAATACCACCCTCTTTGATACCTGAGAAGAGAAAATTTCTGACTGGTTTATCAAATATCCTAATGCCTCTTTAATAATGGGGGGGGGGATTTTAACATAGCATTAAACAATACCTTAGATAGATGACCTCTGACTGATCACAGAGCAATCCATTTATCAATATCATTGTCTGGAGGTCAGTCAGCAAGTCCGAAAGCCTTATTTTGGAAATTGAATAGTTCTCTCCTGAAATTAACACAAGTCAAAGAGCATGTCAAAGATTTAATCAAAATTCATTGGACTAATGCAAAACCCCAGAAATCTTATGGGAGGAAGTGGGAACTTCTAAAATATGAATTGGGGATGTTTTTCAGAAGGTTTAGTGTGAATTTAGCCAAGCAAAAAAGAGCATTTGAAGATGATGTTATTGTGCAGCTCACTTCTCTTTCTCAAAGGGAGGACCTAACTGATAGGGAGAGATGTGAATACATAACATTAAAAAATAATCATAAACTAGATGATTTATATCAGGAAAGAGGTAAAGCAGCATGTATTTGATCTAGAACCAAGTGGTTAGAGGAGGGTGAACAAAACTCAGCCTATTTTTTTTTTAGACTGGAAAGAAATAGGGCTGTGCTCACCACAATTGATAAACTTAAAAGGGATAAATAAATATTTGATGATCCTAAGGATATAGCTTACATTTGCCACAGTTTTTATAACAACTTATACATGTCTAAATATTCTGAAGCAGCTACCAACTCATTTATAGATTCAATCAGCCAGTGTAAAATTATTTCCTCAGAAGATAGGGATACCTATGACTGTAGCATCTCCCTTGATGAGATGATAAAAGTAATTCATCATCTTAAAAAAAAAGTTCAGGATGTGATGGTTTAACCTCAGAATTTTACAAAAGGTTTGATGAACAACTGTCTCCCTTTTTAGTGAACATCTTTTCAGAAAGCACTGACAGTGAAGCTCTTCCAACAACCATGACTCAAGCATCACTCTGGTCCTGAAACAAAATAAAGATAAAGAAAATTTAGATACCTGGTGTCCAATCACACTCCTAAACTGATCTGAAAGAACAACTGAAGTTTCCTTTGGATATCGCCACAACAAGGCTAAGACCAGATGTGCTGCTGTTTTCAAGGTCAAAAAAGCAGCTTATGGTGCTTGAACTGACTGTACCATGGTCAGAATGCATTGAAGAGGCACACGAGAGGAAGTGGGCTAAATACCAGTCACTATACTAGAAGAGTGCCAGCAGAAAGGATAGAAGATGTGGAGCCTGCCAGTAGAAGTAGGGTGCAGAGGATTTGTTGGTCAGTCCTTTTGGAAAGCACTCAGCATTCTGGGCATCACAGGATCAACCCACAGGAAAGCCATATCTGACATCAGTAGACAGACTGAGTCAGTCTCTGACTGGTTGTGGGTTAAGAGAGAACAGCAATGGGAGAGCTAGCAGTTCCAGGCTGAGTAAACTAACTCAGTCGGTGCACCTCTGCAGGACGTAGTGGGTTGTGCTGAAACGTCCGATGACGTAGATACCCACCTGATTACGGAACTGACTGCAGTGCCTCACCACTGTTTGACACTTTTCTGATTCTATACATTAATTTGAATTACTTTTTGTTCCATTCAGATTAATTTGAATTAATTGTGATCCTAAGATATTTATTTGAATTACTTCCTGGGTTTGTAATATTTATTTGACTTTATGATTGCTGCTATAACATCAATTTGAATTAATAGTCATTTTATTATTTCAATTTGAATAACTTCCAGATTAATGACACTAATTTAAACCACTTTCTGATTCTGTTACATTCATTTGAATTACTTCCTGGTGATTTGACATGGATTTGAATCACAGTACTTAAACAGAAAGTTCTGTGGTTCAAACATTCCGAAACTAGGGCATTATTCAAGAAGCCCACTGAAACCTGTGTTCTGAAAGCATCTCAAGCAGTATGCTGAGGCATTTTTTTCAACCAGAGCAATGGGCAAATTTTGGAAACATATTACATTATGTTGTTATGAATGATAATTTGGTGAAAGAGTTGTTAGCAGAGCAATCTTATCTTGCAGCATGAGCTTGAAAACATGGATGCTCATCATAGAGATTGGAGTCCATCTGAAAGTTTCTGCATAAAACTGTGCAAAAAGCCCAGCAACATGTTATGTGACTATGATGTAATTTAAACACTCAAATTTTTGATTTGGCATCAGACACACTACCATTGCATCATGAGGTCTGAGGGGAGAGGGTCCATACCATATCATCATGGCACAGAATTAGCATTGCTCTGAAATCTGAACTCAAGTTTTTACAAGGATGAGCACAAGCTCAATGCAAAAGCACAACCTGGCTGGATACCCCTTCCCAAGATATTGAGGGACATTTTCAGGATCATATGACAGTTCTCACCTCAGTGTGGGAGTGTAAAGTGGAGACTGAAATCATGAAATATTTTGTCATGATTGCATTTTCTCTGCTCATAACAAGACAGTTTGTACTTATTAAATGCAAATTTGCACCTAAATTCTTTCAAGATCTTGCAACCTGATTTGATTTTGATGGGAAAGATCACCAAAATAATATTATGTATTAATGTGATTTATAAAGATGACCTTATACATATCTGTACTATACTTCATTTTTAATTCAGAAAAATACGCCACAACCCAAATACACTGCATATTTAGTTCAATTTCACTTTGGTAACCGCACTAACAAATACAGACAGAAATAAAAGGCAGGGAGACTACTTCTCAGTTCGCAGTCAACAAGCTTCAATGCAACTTTCAAATCTTCACTTTTGTTGAATTGTATTGATATAGTGCTTTGGGCAATGAATTGAAATAAATGCAACACCAACAATTCAGGAGTTCCATCAATGACCATGTTCAGATTCTGTGAAGGAAATGGTCATACGCGTCCTGTCTTTCATTTGCGATGTAATTTGCTGGACATTTTGCTCATTTTGAGCATTTGTTTGACATTTGAGCATTTACAAGACAGGAGGTTCCTTTAGGAATATGCAGATTGGTGTGTGAGAAAATGACCCTGAGGCACTCTGAACTGACATAGCCTGATAATTTGTTTTCTTATACTTTGCCAGGAAATCAGGAAGAACAGCTGGATGCACTTGCACACTTTTGGCCTGGTGTAGTGAAAACATGGACGCTTACCCTTTCCTCCTGTACAGGTTTGAGGCCATGGTGTTAAGAATAGCTTTAACGCTGAACAGCAGCTGCTGTGGTCAGATTCAGATTACAGTCTTTGTGCGTTGTTGGAGTTAACAAACAACTGGGCCCAAAACCTTAGATGGGGTAAGCGAGAGCTAAGCTGAGTAAGCCAGAAGTCAATCCTGGAATCTTCTGCTCTGTCATCAGACTTCTTGTCCCATCATGACACCTGGCAAAAAAAGGACTGATAAAAGTGAGAGCCTATGAAATGAGGATTTCACTCAAGGTCACATGACTTTCAACTAGGGTGACACAACAAAGATACATTCTCATACCAGAAGTTGAACCCATTCCACCTGAGTGAAAATCAGGAATCCTGACCACTAGACCATATGGGACAGCATTAAAGTTTAAAGGCCACCTTTACACCCAGGAGAACCCAGGAGTTTTCCAGAAAAGTAACTGTCAATTTTTATTTTATTTTAGTTGTGTGGCTCGCAGTTAGAACTTTGTTGTGGTTAGTAAATGTATAATCCAGAACATTGCATGGGATAAAGGAGAGCCATGCCAGCCAAACTTAGAATCTTCTCATCCATAATAAGACATGATATCTCTTGTTCCACTCAGCTGATTTCTCCATGGCAAAGTTCACGTCTATGCACAGGTTTGATTTTTATTCGAGTTTAAAACAACTTTACACTGTCCCATTTCTAAGGGGCTGCAGGAGAGATATCATGACCAAAAGCATGCAGGACTGAGTGGAGATTAGATTAGATTAGATTAGATTAGATAGAAAGAACTTTATTGATCCCTTTGGGAGGGTTCCCTCAGGGAAATTAAGATTCCAGCAGCATCATTACAGGATAAAGAGAGAATAGAAAATAGAGAAAAAACTTCTAGATAAATTAAATTAAATTAAATTAAGTATTTACACATACAAATATAAAAAGAATAAGATATGCACATTATATTGCACATTGTCCAGTATTGCTTATTGTTAGGCTAGGCTACTGCTCCTTCCCGTCCTCTGTCCTCCTGTTACCCCTCCTCCCCCCCAGAGAGGAGTTGTACAGTCTGATGGCGTGAGAGACAAAGGAGTTTTTAAGTCTGTTTGTCCTGCACTTGGAAAGGAGCATTCTGTCACTGAACAGGCTCCTTTGGTTGCTGATGATGGTGTGCAGAGGGTGACTGGTATCATCCATGATGTTCAATAGTTTGTCCATAGTCCTCTTCTCTGCCACCATCACCAGAGAGTCCAGCTTCATTCCGACCACAGAGCCGGCATGCCTGATCAGTATGTCCAGCCTGGATGTGTCCTTCTTGGATATGTTGCCCCCCAGCACACCATGGTGTAAAACAGGACACTGGCGACCACAGACTGATAGAACATCCACAGGAGTTTCCTGCAGATATTAAAGGACCGCAGCATCCTAAGGAAGTATAGCCTGCTCTGTCCCTTCCTGTATAAGTGATTGGTGTCGCAAGTCCAATCCAGCTTGCTGTCCAGCCACAGCCTGAGGTACTATACTTGTAGGAATCCACAGCCTCCACCTCAACTCCCTCGATCAGAACTGGGCGTGACCTTGGTCTGGACCTCCCAAAGTCAATGACCAGCTCCTTGGTCTTCGAGGTGTTGAGCTGCCAATGGTTCCCGTTGCACCACACAGCAAAGTCCCTCACACACACATATACATACAGTGGTGCTTGAAAGTTTGTGAACCCTTTAGAATTTTCTATATTTCTGCATAAATATGACCTAAAACATAATCAGATTTTCACACAAGTCCTAAAAGTAGATAAAGAGAACCCAGTTAAACAAATGAGACAAAACTATTATACTTGGTCATTTATTTATTGAGGAAAATGATCCAATATTACATATCTGTGAGTGGCAAAAGTATGTGAACCTTTGCTTTCAGTATCTGGTGTGACCCCCTTGTGCAGCAATAACTGCAACTAAACGTTTGCGGTAACTGTTGATCAGTCCTGCACACCAGCTTGGAGGAATTTTAGCCCATTCCTCCATACAGAACAGCTTCAACTCTGGGATGTTGGTGGGTTTCCTCCAGTGATGGGAATAACGGCGTTAGAAATAAACGGCGTTACTAACGGTGTTACTTTTTGTAGTAACGAGTAATCTAACTAATTACTTTTTACATCGTTATAACGCCGTTCCCGTTACTTACAATAAAATGCTCTGCGTTACTTTATTAAAGCTGTTTTCATCTGGCACGCTGCTCATTCAGCCTTTCTTTACTCTGCTTTAGTGTGGGGCGGGGAGACGCGAGACAACGGCATAGTCAGCCAATCAGAGTAGCTTTGGACAACATGCGTAGGTAGGCCACGCCTACTGCACTACTGCGCACACTTTCAATCAGAAGACACAGCGATGGCGAGCGGTCAGCCCAGCACTGCGCTTTCACACTGGAAATACAGCATTACTTTTCATTACTTGAAATAAAAGGCAAAAATGTCTATGTGCCATGCACATTATGTCGAGGAACAAAGCGTTTGTCCTCGTCAGTGGCCAGTAATTAGTAACAATTTTAATAACTACAAAAATATATTAAATTTGATAGATGTCTTATCTCACATTGTCCCACAAAAATATTAATGTAGTGTAGATAACGTTACTAACTGGTTCTGTTAAGTGTCCATTTCAGTCATTAAACACATTTAACATTTACTTTTATTATGATTACACTAATTGAATTTTTTTTTTTTGGGGGGGGGACACAAAATGTAACGGAATAATTACTTTCCCTGGTAATTAGTTACTTTTATGACAAAGTAACTCTGTTACTAACTCAGTTACTTTTTGAGAAAAGTAACTAGTAACTAACTAATTACTTTTTGAAAGTAACGTGCCCAACACTGGTTTCCTCACATGAACCGCTCAGTACAGGGCCTTCCACAACATTTCCATTGGATTAAGGTCAGGACTTTGACTTGGCCATTCCAAAACATTAACTTTATTCTTCTTTAACCATTCTTTGGTAGAACGACTTGTGTGCTTAGGGTCGTTGTCTTGCTGCATGACCCACCTTCTCTTGAGATTTAGTTCATGGACAGATGTCCTGACATTTTCCTTTAGAATTGGCTGATATAATTCAGAATTCATTGTTCCATCAATGATGACAAGCCGTCCTGGCCCAGATGCAGCAAAACAGGCCCAAACCATGATACTACCACCACCATGTTTCACAGTTGGGATAAGGTTCTTATGCTGGAATGCAGTGTTTTCCTTTCTCCAAACAAAACACTTCTCATTTAAACCAAGAAGTTCTATTTTGGTCTCATCCGTTCACAAAACATTTTTTCCAATAGCCTTCTGGCTTGTCCACGTGATCTTTAGCAAACTACAGACGAGCATAAATGTTGTTTTTAGAGAGCAGTGACTTTCTCCTTGCAACCCTGCCATGCACACCATTGTTGTTCGGTGTTCTCCTGATGGTGGAATCATGAACATTGGCTAATGTTAATGTGAGAGAGGTCTTCAGTTGTTTAGAAGTTACCCTGGGGTCCTTTGTGATCTCACCGACTATTACACGTCTTGCTCTTGGAGTGATCTTTGTTGGTCAACCACTCCTGGGGAGGGTAACAATGGTCTTGAATTTCCTCCATTTGTACACAATCTGTCGGACTGTGGATTGGTGGAGTCCAAACTCTTTACAGATGGTTTTGTAACCTTTTCCAGCCTGATGAGCATCAACAACGCTTTTTCTGAGGTCTTCAGAAATCTCCTTTGTTCATGCTATGATACACTTCCACAAACATGTGTTGTGAAGATCAGACTTTGATAGATCCCTGTTCTTTAAATAAAACAGGGTGCCCACCCACACCTGATTGTCATCCCATTGATTGAAAACACCTGACTCTAATTTCACCTTCAAATTAACTGCTAATCCTAGAGGTTCATATACTTTTGCCACTTACAGATATGTAATATTGGATAATTTTTCTCAATAAATAAATGACCAAGTATAATTTTGTCTCATTTGTTTAACTGGGTTCTCTTTATCTACTTTTAGGACTTGTGTGAAAATCTGATGATGTTTTAGGTCATATTTATGCAGAAATATAGAAAATTCTAAAGGGTTCACAAACTTTCAAGCACCACTGTACATATCATACAGATGTTATCTGTAAGAAAATTTTGTCTCTCTCAAAGGGTTGCTGGTCATAGCCCATGGTTAGACTGTGAGCAGAAGCTTCAAGCTTTGTCCGAGTAAGCTTTCAAAACACAGGTTTCAGTGGCCTTGTTGAAGGATGTCCTCACTTCAGAAAATGGTATAGGTAACTCGAAGAATGTTGAACCTTGGTCCTATCTACTGAGCTGTATTTGAACCATAAGGCATGTATTTTATTTTAGAACATGAAGAATTTTGACCATCAGGTCACTTGGAAAATGTTTCCAGCATGACTCCAGATCAAAAGTTTCTTACCAACAAGAACCTTTTCTGAAGGTTCAAGCCAACAAGTTGTCATCTTGTCTCTGTATAACTCACATGTTGTCCCTGTATATCTCAGCGCTCTGCCACCTTTTCCAAATGATTGCCCATCATCTGGCACAAATAATGATAAAAAAGTACTTGTTTAACCTGCAAAATTATATAGTTAGCTCAAAGAATGTTTAACCTTAGTCCTATCAACTGAGCTGTGCAGGCTGTAAGGTGAGCTGTACTGAACCATATGACATATTTTCTTTTCGAACATGAAGGAGATTGACCATCAGGTCACTTGGAAAAGGTTACAATCATGAGTCTGCTTTATAACAGTCATTCTAAAGTCTTATCTTCGTTCAAGGAACCCTTTCTTGTCATGGTATTGGACTCCTTTAACAAGCATCATCATTTTCAACCATACTTGTCTTTTGGGAATAAGGAAACCAATTGACTGAAAAGCAAGTCTGTTCCTCTGACAAAGACAGAATTCATCATTGGACCATCAGATTAAAACAATGATGCGCTCCTGACTGAGCTTTCCAGGCTCCGCTTTTCTGTTTCTGTAAGAGTCAAAGCATGTCAGGACTTTGGACACACATTTTCAACAGGTTCCTCTGATTTAATTAATGCCCTGCTCATACCATCTGGTGTTTGTCACATTCAAAAATGTCGTAATATCCCATACCTTTCCTTTGAACCCTCAAAACAGGGCACCCTCAAAAACCAACTTTTCCACTGATTGCCCATCATGTGACACAAATAGTGACAAAAAGGATTCGTATAAAATGTGAAGTTAACTGAAAGTTAGTTGACACCTTGGGCTTGTCACATTGGATGATGAGTGCTTAAGTTGAGCAAAGGTTGTCCACAGCCTATACTCACACACTGAGGTGAGAACTACTATATGATCTTGGAAAGATCCCTGAATATATTGAGAAGGGGAATCCAGCCAGGTTATGCTTTCACATTGAGCTCATCCTCTGAAAAAGCTTGAGTTCAGAGCGATGCCAACTTTGTACCTTGCTGGTATGGGCTTCTCTATGTCAGCTTAGACCTCATGGCGCAATGGTAGTGCATCTGACTCCAGATTAGAAGGTTGTGTGTTCAAATCATGTTGACATCTAGATGATGCTTTTTGCACAGTCTAATGCAGAAATTTTCAGAATCACTTTTATTGCCAGGTATGTGGGGACACACGAGGAATTTGACTCCGGTTTCACTTAGCTCTCATAGTACAAAACACATTAAAAAAGCGTATACACAAAACAAAACAAAAAAAAATGGTGCAATAGGTGCATAGTGCAAAGTAATCCAAGTAAGTCAAGTATGAAATAGATAAATATAAAGTATACAGTGTGCACAGAATGACAGTATGAGTGTGCAGATATTTTGCAAGTGATATTACTGATATATGAATCTGGATTTTAGCTGTTCATCACAGAGACAGCCTGAGGGGAAAAAATAGTCTTGTGTCTGGTTGTTTTTGCATACAGTGATCTATATCACCTCCCTGAGGCGAGAAGATTAAACAGATTGTGACCAGGGTGTGATGGGTCTGCAGAGATGTTACCTGCCCATTGGGGCAGGTAACATCTGCCCCAATCTGGACTCCAATCTCTAGGATGACCATTCAGGATTTTGTCAAGCTCATGCAAAAAGTAAAGATTGCTCTGCTAACAACTCTTTCACCAATGTGCCTTTCATAACTTCACAACCTAATTTAATATGTTTCCAAAATTTGTCCATTGGGCTTGCTTGAAAAAATGCTGCAAAATACTGCTTGAGAAGCTTTCAGAACACAGGTTTCAGTGGCCTTGTTGAAGGATGTCCTAACTTCAGAAAATGGTATAGGTAACTCAAAGAACTAGGTAACTTTCGTCCCATTTCCATCCTGCCTGTGCTGTCCAAGGTGTACGAAAAGCTTGTTTTGCACCAGATGACTAACTTTCTCACAGATATCGCAATTCTAGGGCCTAATATCAGTGCCTACTTCAGGGGTCACACAACAACAACAGCAATGTTGGCGATATGAGATGACATTCTCACAGCAGTGAAGAAAGGGGAAATCATGTTTGCTGTCATGACCAACTTTAGCAAGGCCTTTGACACCGTGGCTTACGAGACTGTTCTCTGTAAACTTTGTAGGTTCGGCTTTTCTAAATGAGCATTGAAGTGGATCCTCAGCTATCTTTCTGAGCGTCGACAATACGTTCAAATCGATGATTGGAGATCAGAGGAGCTTGCAGTTACATTTGGCGTCCCTCAAGGATCCATCCTCGGGCCTGTCCTCTTTAATCTCTATGTCAATGACCTCTCCTCCAGGATCCCCCGGACAGTGACGTGTCATCAATATGCTGACGACACCACCTTCTACTCACATTTTAGACCATCTTCCTTAAATCAATGTTATGAAGAGATGCAGGGAGCTATTGACAAGCTAAGTGACTGGTCTTCAAACTCAAATCTTGTGTTAAACCCAGAAAAAAACAAATGCATGCTTTTCTCTGTGCAGCAGATATCGCGAGTACATGGACTACATGACATTGACAACAAACTTTTTTTCCAATGGTAGAGAGCTTGAATGACTACAGCAAATGAAGCTCCAAGGAACACATGTTCACCAGCACCTTTTATGGACAGATCATGTCAACAAGGTAACTGCATCATGCTATGCTACCTGTTCAGTGCTACTCAAACTGAATAATATCACCCTTTTTTTGGTGAGGAAACAACTTGCAGAATGCCTTATCCTCCATAAACTCGACTACAACAATGTTGTGTACCACACTATTCCTGCCTATTTGATTCAGAGACTAGAACGAGTGCAGCTAGCGACTGCTGGATTTGTTCTTCGGCATTATGCCAATGTCAGGGACATAATCCAGTTAAAATGGCTTCCTACTGAAGACCAAAGGGACTATCATCTAATGTGCTTCGCATATAAAGCGCTGTATTCTTTGGACTGGCCATCCTATCTTCCACTCCAACGCCGCACCGTCGACCGAGTACTAATATCATCAGACGCTCTACACTTAAATGTTCACAGGAAATATTGACTTTATTTCATATATATATATATATATATATATATATATATATATATATATATATATATATATATATATATATATATATATATATATGACTGAATTATAGTGAAGTGTATAAATGATACCTATTCTTTGTCACTTGGCCACCAAGCTGTCTTCAGGACTCATCATTGCAATGACACTATGAGGAAAACACACAGAAAGCAGCCTTATTTTTTCAAAAATAAATAAATTAATCAATTAATTAGTTAATTAGTTGGTTACTTCGTTACTTAGTTTATTAATTAGCTAATTGGTTAATTAGTTAATAAATAAAATGACTCAGATGTTTCTCATCTTGGCTTACAACAGGTTATGGTCACTGCTATTTGACAGAAGCCAAGTATTTGACGGAAGATGGATATGATGTGTTTATCGTACCTGAAGATACAGTATCAATTGAACAGCGGACATTTTACTCATGTTGTGATTGAATCTCTTTCAGAGCCTATAAACACAAAAAACCCCGATGAGTTAGTTGAGAGAGATAACGGGATGGCGTGTCCATTCATTTGATATTGAAATCATGTTTTTAGATGCAATTTAACATCACACGTGTTTCAGTGGACAAAAAGGCAACAACAAGATTCAGAAATACACAGGGAAGTTTATCACAGAGTGATAAATTATAAATTAATCTTGCAATGGCTTTTTCCTTCACACCGATTCCATGATTATTGTAGGGACTTTACCTTAAAATTTAAAACAGGTTCAATTCACCTTAAAATCAGCTGTCTGTAAAAGGACACCACAAGAAGATCATAGGGTTTGGAATTTTGAAAAAAAATCTTTCATGGTTGCAGAGATACAATGATTTTAGGAAAATTAAAAAATAAATAAAAATAACGGTAATTGCGCACTGACGCCCCCTCCCCCAAACACACACACACACACACCTCCTTCTACTGAATGCTGTAGCACAAAATAGAAAGGGTGTATATGGTCCTAATTGGTTCTGTTAGAACCAGAAAAAGTTGTTTTATGAGTGATTAGTTTTGGAGGTGAATCCGAACAAATTCCTGGCTGTTGCGCTCCAGCAGTGAAAAATGAAAGTAATGCCACTTTTCCACTACAAACGCGGCTGAGTCGGGCTGAGCCATGCCGTGCTGAGTCGGGCTGAGTCGAGCTGAGTGGGGCTGTTGGAGTTGCATTTCGACTACAACCACGCTGAACCGTGCTGGCTGGAAGTGGGTGGACACATTGGGTGGAGTTAGCGAAAGTGGGTGGACGTCAGGTGATGTCGTTAGGTGGTGCAAACAGTGACATCAGTGACCTTTTAAGTGGTAGTCTCACAACCCGGATAGTAAACAATAAACATGGAGGACATGGAGTCGTTAGTGTTGCTGGTCTTGGTGCTGTGGCTTGTTGTCACCGACAACGGCAACAGATACTGGCAAGAGCGTATAGATGAGGCGAGGCGGATAAGGCTTCAGAAATTCTCGTAATTCGTAATTCTCCTTCTTCTGGGTTTACGGTGTTTATAGATCCCAGCGTGCTCACGGGGCGTGTGTGGGCATGTGGGGACACTCCTCCTCACCAATCAGTGCACAGGGGAGTGTCTGCTCATGCCCCTAGCCTCACTCAGCTTGGTTTGGCTCGCTTCAGCCCCACTCCAAAACCGTGCGAGTTTTGGGGGCTGAGCAGGGCTGAAGCGAGCTGAGTCGTGCTGTTCTTAGATAGTCGAAACGCGAGCCGTGTCGGGCTGAAGTGAGCTGAAGCAAGCTGAAGTGAGCTGAAAAAGGGTAGTGGAAAAGGGCCATAAGTGCCTATTTATTGCCATTATTTAGCCTTGTGCTTACCAAGTGAGGTTACAAAGATGACAATTACAAAGAGACACTGCTTTATCATGACTGTGAAAGCTGAACACCAAATCAGTAAAAAAAAAAAAATTCCAATGGTATCAAGTATTCATCTGGGCCTTTTGCCTTTCTCATGTAATCCGCTTTTGAAATTACAGCAACAGCAAATTACAGCAACAATTTGTCTCCAACTTTTATTGATATTCTGATATTCTAATGTAGCTTACATTGCATACTTATGTCGGTACATGATATAGTTTTACAAAATATTGCTAAGACATACAGTAGGCTATCCCACTATCATAATATTTATGTTGCCAGTTTACAATCAATTCACACAAGTATGAAAATATATTTTGGTTGCCATGCTTCCTATCGTGGCATACATTCAATAACATGGGAAATTCATAAACGCAAAATGTTTTTCCTTGATAGAAAAGCCTGATGTAAATATGCAAATATTATCATAACCTAGACTGTCCTGAAAACAAAACATAATTATATAATTATAGCATGTAGATGGATGGCCCTTATAATGACCATAAGCTTAAAAGTAAAGATAGTATAGCCTGAAAATAGCCTATGATTAATTTAGATTGATAATATCAGGAACAGAGTGGGTGTTTTTCTAGTTCAAGGTGCATCAATGTAGACAACTTTCTGTCCCTAAACATAAGATGCACATTCTGTGTATCTGCACGTCCATGTGGATGTAGGGAACGCACATGCAGCCAAGTACACGAAAAGGAACATACAGTGACACCATGCAAGTTCACACAGCAAAAGTATATATTTTTAAGTGAAACTGTATGTCCTATACCACTAAACATTACTGAATTACTGTACCTCTGCAGATGGACATCAGGAAATTCTTCATCCAAAACAGAGGCAGGGAGAGAAGCAGTAAGGAGAGATGAGGATAAGGTGGAGGGAGGTAAGATGATCTAGCTGTACATTAATATTATTGCCATTTAGCTATGCTCTGTCAGCTGGCAAAAGCAATGCTAGTTGTTGATGTTGTATGCATTTGATTTATGGCTGTCGAACTTCAGTAAGTTCACTGCATTGTAAAAAGTAGTTAGTGAGTTCTAATCAACAGACTCCCATAGCACTCAAAAGTCAGTGCATACTAGCATTTATATAAGCTACAAAAACTATGAAGTCTTGCCAGGGTGAAAATCAATAACTACCATAAGCATTTGATGTGTGTGTGTGTGGGGGGGGGGGACGCTGTGCCCCAGTAGAGCTTTATGTCTAGCAATGCCCCGGGTTTCATCTTCTAAAAATTAAAAGCGGAGCATAACTTGGTTCCATGGTGTAACGTTTAACACTCTGGCCTTTGAATCCAGTCATCCGAGTCCAATTCTCAGTGGAACCTTTAAAAGCTTTTGCCCACTTTTAATAACTTTTTTTTTTTATTGCCAGGTATGTGGACACACATGAGGAATTTGACCCTGGTATCATTTAGCTCTCATCATACACAACAGATAAAAAGCGTATACACAAAACAAAAAAAAAAACACACACAAAAAAATGGTGCAATAGGTGCATAGTGCAAAGTAATCCAGGTAAGTCAAGTATGAAATAGATAAATAAATATAAAGTATACAGTGTGCACATAACGATGGTATGAGTATGCACCATATTGCACCAAAAGGGAAAATCCTTTCTGTGATGAACAGCTAAAATCCAGATTCATATATCAGTAATATCACTTGTAAAATATCTGCTCATTTTACAAGTGATATTACTGATATATGAATCTGGATTTTAGCTGTTCATCACAGAAAGGATTTTCCCTTTTGGTGCAATATGGTGCATAGTGCAAAGATGAAATAGTAAATATAAATAAGTATAAATATAATATAAGTAACAGTGAGCACAGAATGACAGTATGAGTGTGCAGATATTTTGCAAGTGATATTACTGATATATGAATCTGGATTTTAGCTGTTCATCACAGAGACAGCCTGAGGGAAGAAACTATTCTTGTGTCTGGTTGTTTTTGCATACAGTGATCTATATCACCTCCCTGAGGGGAGAAGTTTAAATAGTTTGTGACCAGGGTGTGATGGGTCCACAGAGATGTTACCTGCCCGTTTCCTGACTGTGGACAAGTATAGGTCTTGGATGGCGGGCAGGTTGACACCAATAATTTTCTCTGCAGACCTTATTGTCCATTGCAATCTGTTCTTCTCCTGTTTGGTGACCGATCCAAACCAAACAGTGATAGAAGAGCAAAGAACAGACTCAATGATGGCAGAGTAGAATTGTGTCAGCAGCTCCTTAGGCAGGTTGAGCTTCCTGAGCTGGCGCAGAAAGTACAACCTCTGCTGAGCCTTTTTGATGACAGTGACTGTGTTGGTCTTCCACTTCAAGTCCCAAGAGATTGTGGAACCCAGAAACCTGAAGCTTTCAACAGCAGTCACAGTGTTGTTGGCGATAGTGATGGGCAGCAGAGTGGGGGGCCTCCTCCTAAAGTCCACTGTCATCTCCACAGTTTTGAGCATGTTCAGCTCCAGATTGTTCTGGCCACACCAACAGACCAGCCGTTCAACCTCCCGTCTGTATGCAGACTCGTCACCATCTTGGATGAGGCCGATGACTGTTGTATCATCTGCAAATTTCAGGAGTTTAACAGACGGGTCTCTTGAGGTGCAGTCGTTGGTATAAAGGGAGAAGAGCAGTAGGGAGAGCACACACCCTTGGGGGGGCGCCAGTGCTGATAGTCCAAGTGCTGGATATGATGCTCCCCATCCTCACCTGCTGCTTCCTGTCAGTAAGGAAGCTTGTAATCCACTGACAGGTGGAGGAGGGCACAGTGAGCTGGGTGAGCTTGGTGTGGAGGATGTCTGGAACAATGGTGTTGAATGCCGAACTGAAGTCCATGAACAGGATCCTGGCGTACGTCCCTGCAGTGTCAAGGTGTTGCAGGATGTAGTGCAGACCCATATTTATAGCATCATCCACTGACCTGTTTGCCCTATAGGCAAACTGCAGGGGGTCCAGCAGGGGGTCTGTAATGTCCTTCAGGTATGACAACACCAGTCTCTCGAAGGACTTCATGACTACAGATGTGAGGGCAACAGGCCTGTAGTCATTCAGTCCTGTGATATTGGTTTTCTTAGGAACCGGGATTATTGTGGAGCATTTGAAGCATGAGGGGACTTCACACAGCTCCAGGGATCTATTAAAGATCTGGGTGGAGATGGGAGCCAGCTGGTCAGCACAGACCTTCAGACAAGAGGGTGACACATCATCTGGGCCAGGTGCCTTCCTGATCTTCTGTCTGCAGAAAAGCTGACAGACATCCTCTTCACAGATCTTGAGTGTTGGTGGGGGGTCAGAGGCAGGGGGTGGCAGAATGGCAGGGGGTGTAAATGGGTCTTTAATGACTGAAGGGGGGAGAGGTGTGAATGTGTCGAATCTGCAGTAAAACACATTCAGCTCGTCAGCCAGTTGATGGTTCACTGCAGTGTTGAGGGATGGTCTCCTATAGTCAGTAATGTTCTGCAGACTTCTCCACCCTGATGTCAGATCATTTGCTGAAAGGCTGTTTTTAATCTTATCAGCATAGCTCCTCTTAGCTGCTTTCACCTCCATTGTCAGTGTGTTTCTGGTCTGATTATACAGAACTCTGTCTCCACTTTTGTAGACCTCTTCTTTGTTCTGACGAAGTTGCCTGAGTTTTGCAGTGAACCAGGGTTTATTGTTGTTGTATATGCAGAAGGTTTTGGTAGGCACACACATATCCTCACAAAAACTGATGTAAGATGTCACAGTATCAGTCAGTTCATGCAGGTCTGAGGCTGCAGCCTCAAAAAACACTCCAATCAGTGCAGTCAAAGCAGGCTTGTAGTTCCACTTTGGCCTCATCGGACCATCTCCTCACCGTCTTGACTACAGGCTTAGCAGATTTCAGCTTCTGCCTGTTGGACAGGATAAGATGAACCATACGGTGATCAGATAGTCCCAAGGCTGCACGGGGGACAGAGTGGTATGAGTCCTTTATGTTAGGGTTTTGCTGGGATTTGAACCTGGTTCGTTGGTGTGATAATCCAGCAAACCCCCACTAGGCCACCAGGGGGATGACTCAAATGCAGAGGCGTGAGGCGGAAGTAGAAAAAGAATCAAAAGGTTTATTTAAACTATATACACTATATACAGGGCAAAACAAAAGACAAAAAAAACCCAAAGAGTATAATCCAAAAGAAAAGCAAAGTGCAAAAATTCAAAAGCTAAGAAGATCAAAAAACACAGTACAAAGGAAACTGGAGATAAACATAACAGCACAAAGACTCCGTGACAAGAGGACTGAACTCAGGGGTATAAATAGACAAACTAATTAAGGACACAGGTGAAGATAATTAGGCAATTAACACAAACACAAAACACAGGAACAGTGGCGGCCTCTAGAGGCCAAAATAAACACGACATGAAAAGGAAATAACAGCGGCCTCTAGAGGCCAAAACAGTCCTAGTCCTAACAGGACCCCCCCCTCTAGGAGCGTCTCCTGACGTTCCCAGGGCGATCCGGATGGGCCGAATGGAAGTCCCGACATAGTTCTTTATCAAGGACATCCCGAGCAGGAACCCAGCAGCGCTCCTCAGGACCATAGCCCTCCCAGTCCACCAGATATTGCAACCCGCCGCGGACCCGGCGGGAGTCAAGCAGGCGATTCACAGTGAACACAGTCTGCCCCTGGAAGATGCGGGGGGGGTGGGGGGTTCCTAGGGGCAGGGGCATACGTAGATGTCAGTACGGGCCGTAACAGGGAAACATGGAAAGTGGGGTTGATCCTCAGAGTCCGGGGCAACTGGAGCCGGTAGGAGACAGGGTTCACCCTGCGCACCACCTTGAAGGGGCCAATGTAGCGAGGAGCAAGCTTGCGGTTCTCCACCCGCAGTGGAAGGTCCTTAGTGGACAGCCAAACACGCTGCCCAGGGCGGAAAGCGTGTGCAGGTCTTCTATGGCGGTTGGCCTGAGTCTGGTTGGTTCTGGAGGTCTGTATGAGGGTCTTCCTGACCTTGCTCCAGGTCTTGCGACACCGTCTCACATATTGGTTGACCGAGGGCACCCCCGCGTCCTCCTCCTGGTCCGGGAACAGAGGTGGCTGGAACCCGAATTGGCATTGGAATGGCGACAGCTTGGTGGCCGATGACTGCAGGGTGTTGTGGGCGTACTCCGCCCATGGCAGCCAGGTGCTCCACGATGTCGGGTTATCCATAGCCAGGCCTCGCAGGGTGGTTTCCAGGTCCTGGTTGAGCCTCTCCGTCTGACCATTGGACTGTGGGTGAAACCCAGAGGAGAGGCTGGCAGTGGCTCCGATGACCTTGCAGAACCCGTGCCACACTCGGGAGGAGAACTGGGGCCCTCGGTCTGAGACGATGTCCTGTGGAAGACCAAAGACTCGGAAGACATGATTAAACAAAAGTTTCGCAGTTTCAAGAGCAGAGGGGAGTTTGCACAGTGGTATGAAGCGGCAGGCCTTGGAGAATCTGTCAACTAAGACCAAAATGACCGTGTTACCTTGTGACTCAGGGAGACCCGTGATAAAGTCGACTGCCACGTGGGACCAGGGACGCCGGGGAATGGTCAGAGGATGCAGGAGACCCTGGGGACGCTGTCGTGGGTTCTTGGTTCTGGTGCAAACCTCACAGGACAGGACAAATGACCTTACTTCCTTCTCCATGTTAGGCCACCAGAAGCGTCTTTTCAGGAAGTCCAGGGTCCTCCGAGCTCCCGGGTGGGCGGTGAGAGGGGAAGAGTGACCCCACTGGAGAACCTTGGCCCGGGCTTGATGGCGTTCTCTCATCCTGTTGTCCAGACGAATAGCATGTGAGATGAGGGTTTCGAGGTCACTTGGGCATCCAATAGAGGCCAGACCGTCCTTGATGGGGTCAGACAGACCATGGTGGAAGGCTGACACCAGGGCAGTCTCGTTCCATCCACTTACTGCTGCGAGTGTTCGGAACGAGATGGCGTAATCTGCGACGCTTCCTCCTTGCCGGATGGACATGAGCTTTCGGGCTGCGTCGGTACTGATGTCTGCCTGATCGAAGACCCGAAGCATCTCTTCAGAAAACAGCTGGAAATCAAAGCACTCAGGTCCCTGTCTTTGCCAGATAGCAGTAGCCCAGGCTCGCACCTTACCAGCTAATAAGGTGATCACAAAGGCAATCTTGCGGCGATCCGTAGTGTAGGTGGTAGGCTGAAGCTCAAAGGTGAGTTGACACTGGGTAAGGAACTCTCAGCACTCACTGTGCTTGCCGTCATACCTCTGTGGTGCAGGAAGGCTGGGTTCGCGAGGTGAAGAAGGCAGCATTGCAGGAGGCACTGGAGCAGGAGTGGGAGCTGGATCAGGAGCAGGAACTGGATCAGGAGATGCAGGCAGAGATGTCAGCTGTGCCAGGGTTTTCCCAATTTGCTGAAGCAGTTCCTCGTGGCGAGCGAGGGCCTCACGTTGGCTGGTGAGCGTACGTCCATGAGCGTCCATGGTCGCTCCGAAGCGTGTCAAAGCTGCCATAATTCCCTGAAGGTTGGCCGGGTAGACAGTTGAAGCAGCCTCTGCTGAGTCGGTCATGACGGAGTCTTTCTGTTAGGGTTTTGCTGGGATTCGAACCTGGTTCGTTGGTGTGATAATCCAGCAAACCCCCACTAGGCCACCAGGGGGATGACTCAAATGCAGAGGCGTGAGGCGGAAGTAGAAAAAGAATCAAAAGGTTTATTTAAACTATATACACTATATACAGGGCAAAACAAAAGACAAAAAAAAACCCAAAGAGTATAATCCAAAAGAAAAGCAAAGTGCAAAAATTCAAAAGCTAAGAAGATCAAAAAACACAGTACAAAGGAAACTGGAGATAAACATAACAGCACAAAGACTCCGTGACAAGAGGACTGAACTCAGGGGTATAAATAGACAAACTAATTAAGGACACAGGTGAAGATAATTAGGCAATTAACACAAACACAAAACACAGGAACAGTGGCGGCCTCTAGAGGCCAAAATAAACACGACATGAAAAGGAAATAACAGCGGCCTCTAGAGGCCAAAACAGTCCTAGTCCTAACACTTTAAAACAGTGTAACAATGGTCCAGAGTGTTAGTGTCTCTGGTGGGACACTGAATGTGCTGTTTATATTTTGGCAGTTCGTGGCTGAGGTTTGCTCTGTTAAAGTCCCCCAAAACAATGAGCAAAGAGCCTGGATGTTTTTTCTCCACATTGTTTATCTGGTCAGCCAGGTGTTGTAATGCCTCATTAATACATGCCTGAGGAGGGATGTAGACTCCAACCAGAATAAACGAGGAAAACTCTCGCAGGGCATAAAACTGTTTGCTGTTTATGAATAATGACTCCAGATGAGGACTGCATGATTTGTTTAGAACTGTGACATCAGTACACCAACCTTCATTAATGTAAAAGCAGATTCCGCCTCCCCTCATTTTCCCCGTGAGCTCTGTTTCGCGGTCCACTTGGGGCAAGTGAAATCCAGGCAGGTGGAGAGAAGAGTCCGGGATGTGCTCACTGAGCCAGGTTTCGGTGAAGCACAAGGCAGCAGATCTGTTAAAATCCATGTTAATTGTGTTGAGGAGCAGCAGTTCATCCATCTTATTGGCCAGAGAGTGGACATTAGCCAGGTGAATAGACGGGAGCGCAGTGCGAACCCCCCGCTGCCTCAGTCTGACGAGTGTGCTGGCTCAGTTCCCCCGGTGTCTCTGGTGTCCTCGGCATAATCCATAGAGAGCTGCTGCTCCTCCAACAAGTAGCTCTGGAAAACTTTCCAGATCAATGAAAGCCGATGAAAAAACTTTACTGGTGGTTATTCCAATGTTTATAAGTTCTTCTCTGGAGTATGTGACCAGCAAAGGAGCGCAAAAAACACAACAAATACAAAAAAACATAGAAAGTACGAGAGAGCAAAGTACCAAGGCAACTGTCCGCGGCACCATCTTGGATTAAGAATGATGGACAAAGAAATAACTTTTCTTAAAGATGAAAATGGGTCATGGCTGTGAATTTCGGTCCATGCAGTTAAAAAAATGTGTGGATTGGGTGCAACATGGTGGCTCAGGGAGCATTAGAACAGAGCTCTGATGGTGGCAGGGTCGGGCTTGTTCTACGAATGTGGTTGGAGGGTAAAATTGGATTCACCTTGCCCCTGGACCAAGCATCTGATTTTTGCCTCATAAATTACTGATTTTGGGGCAAAGCAGCTCAGTTGGGAGAGCATTGGAATGCAATATGGAAGAAATATCAGTGAAAGCTGCAAAGTCTTTCCACAAGTTTCTGAATCATTGTTGGAAGAAGACAAACTATCTTCTCATCTGTGTATTTTCTGCTACTAACTTGTGTGAGTACTGCAATATATCTCTGAATGTTACCCAGATTTTAGCACATTTACTGTCATTTTAGCATTGATGCTAACAAGTTTGTGGCATGTTTCAGAGAATTTTGACATCACCAACCTGGAGTGTGAATCCATAATATCAGTCATTGTTTGAAATTCTAAAATAATCATATATGTTTCTGAACATTTATTCAAAAAGTTCCACAATCTGTTCAGTGCAAAACATGCCAGGCCTCCTTCGAGTGATAAAGCAGTACCTTGCAAATACAAGAGTGAAACCATAATTGGAGGCGGCACGGTGGTGTAGCGGTTAACACTGTTGCCTCACAGCCAGAAGGTTCTAAGTTTGAGCCCAGTGGCCAATGGGGACCTTTCTGTGTGGAGTATGCATGTTCTCCTTGTGCAAGTGTGGGTTTCCTCTGAGTGTTCTGGTTTCCCCCACAGTTCAGAGACATGGAGGTTAGGTTAATTGGTGGTTCTAAATTGACTGTAGGTGTGAATGTTTGTCTTTATTTGTCAGCCCTGTGATGATCTGGTGACTTGTCCAGGGTGTACCCTACCTCTCGCCCATAGTCAGTTGGGATAGGCTCCAGCTTGCTTGTGACCTTGCACAGGATAAGCAGTTACAGATAATGGATGGAAACTGTAATTGGCTGTGCCCCTAGAACCAATCCAGAGTGATAACTGCCCATCAATGTGTAACTCACCTGGTCCTTCACATAGTGTGATGGACCATCCATTGTACCTTCTGTTGCCCCATTGGATTTTGTGGGTTGGGCTGCGAATGACCTCAAGTTCTGATCAGATCCTGTGCACTTTAAATAACAAACATCTGAGTCAGACCCCTCAGAATGAAATAGTGGTCAACTGGTGAATTCACACTGCAGACTTTCTAGAAACGCAGTCAGCTAATGATTGTATTATTTAGTGATGAATAAGAGAAGAGAAGATACAAAGAAGAAGACCATCTGTCTTTTTGTCAAAAATGATACTAGTGCTTTAGAATTGTATCATAGTTTTAATGCTTTATAAATAAATAAATTATATATATATATATATATATATATATATATATATATATATATATATATATATATACAACCCCGATTCCAAAAAAGTTGGGTACAAAGTACAAATTGTAAATAAAAATGCAATGCAATAATTTACAAATCTCAAAAACTGATATTGTATTCACAATAGAACATAGACAACATATCAAATGTTGAAAGTGAAACATTTTGAAATTTCATGCCAAATATTGGGTCATTTGAAATTTCATGACAGCAACACATCTCAAAAAAGTTGGGACAGGGGCAATAAGAGGCTGGAAAAGTTAAGGGTACAAAAAAAGGAACAGCTGGAGGACCAAATTGCAACTCATTAGGTCAATTGGCAATAGGCCATTAACATGACTGGGTATAAAAAGAGCATCTTGGAATGGCAGTGGCTCTCAGAAGTAAAGATGGGAAGAGGATCACCAATCCCCCTAATTCTGCGCCGACAAATTGTGAAGCAATATCAGAAAGGAGTTCGACAGTGTAAAATTGCAAAGAGTTTGAACATATCATCATCTACAGTGCATAATATCATCAAAAGATTCAGAGAATCTGGAAGGATCTCTGTGCGTAAGGGTCAAGGCCGGAAAACCATACTGGGTGCCCGTGATCTTCGGGCCGTTAGACGACACTGCATCACATACAGGCATGCTTCTGTATTGGAAATCACAAAATGAGCTCAGGAATATTTCCAGAGAACATTATCTGTGAACACAATTCACTGTGTCATCCGCCGTTGCCAGCTAAAACTCTATAGTTAAAAGAAGAAGCCGTATCTAAACATGATCCAGAAGTGCAGACATCTTCTCTGGGCCAAGGCTCATTTAAAATGGACTGTGGCAAAGTGGAAAACTGTTCTGTGGTCAGATGAATCAAAATTTGAAGTTCTTTATGGAAATCAGGGACGCTGTGTCATTCGGACTAAAGAGGAGAAGGACGAGCCAAGTTGTTATCAGTGCTCAGTTCAGAAGCCTGCATCTCTGATGGTATGGGGTTGCATTAGTGCATGTGGCATGGGCAGCTTACACATCTGGAAAGACACCATCAATGCTGAAAGGTATATCCAGGTTCTAGAGCAACATATGCTCCCATGCAGACAACGTCTCTTTCAGGGAAGACCTTGCATTTTCCAACATGACAATGCCAAACCACATACTGCATCAATTACAGCATCATGGCTGTGTAGAAGAAGGGTCCGGGTACTGAACTGGCCAGCCTGCAGTCCAGATCTTTCATCCATAGAAAACATTTGGCGCATCATAAAACGGAAGATACGACAAAAAAGACCTAAGACAGTTGAGCAACTAGAATCCTACATTAGAAAGAATGGGTTAACATTCCTATCCCTAAACTTGAGCAACTTGTCTCCTCAGTCTCCAGACGTTTACAGACTGTTGTAAACAGAAAAGGGGATGTCTCACAGTGGTAAACATGGCCTTGTCCCAACTTTTTTGAAATGTGTTGTTGTCATAGCCCTGTGATGACCTGGCGACTCGTCCAGGGTGTACCCCGCCTTTCGCCCGTAGTCATCTGGGATAGGCTCCAGGTTGCCTGCGACCCTGTAGAAGGATAAAGCGGCTAGAGATAATGAATGAATGAATGAATGAATGAATGTTGTTGTCATGAAATTTAAAATCACCTAATTTTTCTTTTTAAATGATCCATTTTCTCAGTTTAAACATTTGATATGTCATCTATGTTCTATTCTGAATAAAATATGGAATTTTGAAACTTCCACATCATTGCATTCCACTTTTATTTACAATTTGTACTTTGTCCCAACTTTTTTGGAATTGGGGTTGTATATATATATATATATATATATATATATATATATATATATATATATATATATATATATATATATACACACTATCATTCAAAAGTTTGGGGTCACCCAGACAATTTTGTGTTTTCCATGAAAAGTCACACTTTTATTTACCACCATAAGTTGTAAAATGAATAGAAAATATAGTTGTGGCAGCGGGGGCGTGGTCAAGCACCAGTCTGTGACAGGAGGGCGGAGCCAGGGAAGGTGAGTGGCAGAATCACTACACCTGACGGTAATTAACCTGTGTTTGTGTGTCTTCCCAGTAGCCACGCCCTATTTAAGGAGGCAGAGGGAGAGCAGAGGAGAGCTCTTCCCGGGACAAGAACACAGCGTGTGTGTGTCTATTTACCAGAATAAAGCTGTGTTGTTATACTGAAAAGTCTGGCAATACAAGCCTATTTGTACCTGAAGCTTTGTCCTGCCGTCCTCTGTGCTCCACCCACACCTCAGAGAGCTCTACAATAGTCAAGACATTTTTCTGGCCATTTTGAGCATTTAATCAACCCCACAAATATGATGCTCCAGAAACTCAATCTGCTCAAAGGAAGGTCAGTTTTATAGCTTCTCTAAAGAGCTAAACTGTTTTCAGCTGTGCTAACATGATTGTACAAGGGTTTTCTAATCATCCATTAGCCTTCTGAGGCAATGAGCAAACACATTGTACCATTCGAACACTGGAGTGATAGTTGCTGGAAATGGGCCTCTATACACCTATGTAGATATTGCACCAAAAACCAGACATTTGCAGCTAGAATAGTCATTTACCACATTAGCAATGTACAGAGTGTATTTCTGATTAGTTTAAACTGATCTTCATTGAAAAGAACAGTGCTTTTCTTTCAAAAATAAGGAAATTTCAAAGTGACCCCAAACTTTTGAACGGTAGTGTGTGTGTGTGTGTGTGTGTGTGTGTATATATATATATATATATATATATATATATATATATATATATATATATATATTTATATTTATTTATTTATTTATTTTTTGAGTGGTTTTGTGTGATTCAAGCACATAAAAATACATTTTAGAGTTTATTAAATTAAAGTTACTTTCAAAATGAAGAAAAATTAGATTAATTGAAAAAGGAGCACTGATTTTGAAGAGATTCATAATTGCTTCTCTTTGAGGCAATCTCATGTGTGTATTTGAATTTCCTGTGTCCTTCAATCAGTTGGGTTATTTCACTGACACATTCAGATACAAGGAATCGATTGACATTTTGCGAAACAATTGGAGAATTTCTTGGTTTGGACAACATTTCCCTCAACAGAAAAAGTCAAGTCAAGTTTATTTGTATAGCGCTTTTAACAATAAACATTGTCGCAAAGCAGCTTTCCAGAATTTGAATGACTTAAAACATGAGCTAATTTTGTCCCTAATCTATCCCCAGTGAGCAAGCCTGTGGCGACGGTGGCAAGGAAAAACTCCCTCAGACGACATGAGGAAGAAACCTCGAGAGGAACCAGACTCAAAAGGGAACCCATCCACATTTGGGCAACAACAGACAGCATGACTATAACATTAACAGTTTTAACATGAAGACAGTTTCGTTGATGTTGTAACTCTTCACTGATGGAAACTTGAGTGCAAAACTGTTCATGACAACTGCAGTCCTAAAGTTAGCAAGTCAACTGTAGTCCTCAGCCATAAAAGCATTACTGTAAGAGTCCAGAGCATCCTCCAGGTGTAACCCTCAACTGTCCTCATGGGGCCGTCCTCCACAGGAGCGATGCAATAAAACTCCAACCAGACACAGGGCACCAGGATGGATCAAGTAGGTCCGAGAGGCAGAAGAGGCCAGCATCTCAATCCCAGGACCAACATGTAACTCAGAGGGACAGATTTGGGGGGTAGGGAGCGAGAGAGAAAAAACACAGGTTGTTAGGTATGCCCTAAAAATGACACAAGTATTAATTCTGTGTGGTAGGCTCACAGAGACGAAAGTCTTGAGATCAGGCATAATACACAACAATGGCATGTTAATATGGTTAAAAAATATCATGACCTGCTCTGGCTGGATGCTTGATTGGGTGATGGGAGCACACTCCTCAGCAATGATGGGATGCAGACGGGACCCTTAGGGCTGGCCAAGACAATTCAGTTACATTTCACCGGGTCTGGGACATGTGACAGAATGTCTGATGGCTGATTCCCTGCTGGCTATGATAGCCAGTCGAGGTCTCCACCCTCTCCACCAAAAGATTTCCTGTTGACTCCATGTAACTCAGAGGGACAGATTTTTTTTGGGGGGGAGAGGGAAAGCAAACACGGGTTGTTAGGTATGCCCATTGTCACCTGAATAAGTAGGAACAGTATACATATTGCACTGAGTACAAGCAGGGACTCCGGCAACTAACTATGACAGCATAACTAAAAGGGGAGAGCCAGAAGGTACAGTAACACAGGCATGAGGGAGCCCCGGGACATAAAGCGGCCAGCCACTACACCATCAACAAACTCGAGTGAGCAAGCGAGTGGGGACTGACAGTATCCATCCATCCCAGTTTACCAAAACACTCTATGTCTGAGGACCCTCTAAATCTACACCTTTACCTCATAAACACCATTAACAAAAGGCTTGACGAAACAGATATGTTTTCAGCCTAGACTTAAACACTGAGACTGTGTCTGATTCCTGAACATTACTTGGAAGGCTGTTCCATAACTGTGGAACTTTGTAAGAAAAGGCTCTTCCCCCTGATGTAGCCTTCACTATACGAGGTACCAGCAGATAGCCTGCACCTTTTGATCTAAATAGGAGTGGTGGGTCACAGAGGACCAGAAGTTCACTCAGGTACTGTGGTGCAAGACCATTTAGTGCTTTAAAGGTCAATAGTAGTATTTTATAATCAATATGAAATTTGATTGGGAGCCAGTGCAGTGTGGATAAGACAGGCGTGATGTGGTCATATTTTCTAGTTCTAGTAAGGACTCTTGCTGCTGTATTTTGAACTAACTGGAGCTTGTTTATGCACTTATTGGAACATCCAGACAGTAAGGCATTACAATAATCCAACCTGGAGGTAAGGAAAGCATGAACTAGTTTTTCCACATCATGTAATGACATTAAATTTCTTATTTATATTTCTGAGATGAAAGAAAGCTATCCGGGTGATGTTATCAATATGAGTTTCGAATGAAAGACTGGGGTCATTAATCACTCCGAGGTCTTTTACTGCTGCACGTGAAGAAACAGAAGGCCATACAGAGTCACTGTGTAATCAGAAAACTTACTTCTAGCTGCATGTGGTCCTAGTACAAGTATTTCAGTCTTGTCAGAGTTAAGCAGAAGGAAATTAATAAGCATTCAGTGTCTAATGTCCTTAACACATTCCTCAATTCTATAAAGCTGGTGTCTCTCATCAGGTTTTGCAGAAACATACAGTGGGGCAAAAAAGTATTTAGTCAGTGACCAAT
The DNA here is from genome assembly GCF_027579695.1 of Neoarius graeffei. Lineage (NCBI taxonomy): Eukaryota > Metazoa > Chordata > Actinopteri > Siluriformes > Ariidae > Neoarius > Neoarius graeffei. The sequence continues at coordinate 3,885,938 of NC_083587.1, forward strand.
TGTGCAAGTTCTCCCACTTAAAAAGATGAGAGAGGCCTGTAATTTTCATCATAGGTACACTTCAACTATGAGAGACAAAATGAGAAAAAAAAATCCAGAAAATCACATTGTCTGATTTTTAAAGAGTTTATTTGCAAATTATGGTGGAAAATAAGGATTTGGTCAATAACAAAAGTTCATCTCAATACTTTGTTATATACTCTTTGTTGGCAATGACAGAGGTCAAACGTTTTCTGTAAGTCTTCACAAGGTTTTCACACACTGTTGCTGGTATTTTGGCCCATTCCTCCATGCAGCTCTCCTCTAGAGCAGTGATGTTTTGGGGCTGTCGCTGGGCAACACGGACTTTCAACTCCCTCCAAAGATTTTCTATGGGGTTGAGATCTGGAGACTGGCTAGGCCACTCCAGGACCTTGAAATGCTTCTTACGAAGCCACTCCTTCGTTGCCCGGGCGGTGTGTTTGGGATCATTGTCATGCTGAAAGACCCAGCCACGTTTCATCTTCAATGCCCTTGCTGATGGAAGGAGGTTTTCACTCAAAATCTCACGATACATGGCCCCATTCATTCTTTCCTTTACACGGATCAGTCGTCCTGGTCCCTTTGCAGAAAAACAGCCCCAGAGCATGATGTTTCCACCCCCATGCTTCACAGTAGGTATGGTGTTCTTTGGATGCAACTCAGCATTCTTTCTCCTCCAAACACGTCAAGTTGAGTTTTTACCAAAAAGTTCTATTTTGGTTTCATCTGACCATATGACATTCTCCCAATCCTCTTCTGGATCATCCAAATGCTCTCTATCAAACTTCAGATGGGCCTGGACATGTACTGGCTTAAGCAGGGGGACACGTCTGGCACTGCAGAATTTGAGTCCCTGGCGGCATAGTGTGTACTGATGGTAGCCTTTGTTACTTTAGTCCCAGCTCTCTGCAGGTCATTCACTAGGTCCCCCCGTGTGGTTCTGGGATTTTTGCTCACTGTTCTTGTGATCATTTTGACCCCACGGGGTGAGATCTTGCGTGGAGCCCCAGATCGAGGGAGATTATCAGTGGTCTTGTACGTCTTCCATTTTCTAATAATTGCTCCCACAGTTGATTTCTTCACACCAAGCTGCTTACCTATTGCAGATTCAGTCTTCCCATCCTGGTGCAGGTCTACAATTTTGTTTCTGGTGTCCTTTGACAGCTCTTTGGTCTTGGCCATAGTGGAGTTTGGAGTGTGACTGTTTGAGGTTGTGGACAGGTGTCTTTTATACTGATAACAACTTCAAACAGGTGCCATTAATACAGGTAATGAGTGGAGGACAGAGGAGCCTCTTAAAGAAGTTGTTACAGGTCTGTGAGAGCCAGAAATCTTGCTTGTTTGTAGGTGACCAAATACTTATTTTACCAAGGAATTTACCAATTAATTCATTAAAAATCCTACAATGTGATTTCCTGGATTCTTTCCCCCCATTCTGTCTCTCATAGTTGAAGTGTACCTATGATGAAAATTACAGGCCTCTCTCATCTTTTTAAGTGGGAGAACTTGCACAATTGGTGGCTGACTAAATACTTTTTTGCCCCACTGTACAACTGTGTGTCATCAGCATATCAGTGGAAACTAATACAATGTTTACGAATAATATCACCCAGAGGTAACATATATAGAGAAAAAAGCAGTGGACCCAAGATAGAACCTTGTGGAACACCAAACTTTACCTCAGTACATCTAGAAATATCACCATTTATATCAACATACTGATAACGATCAGTTAAATAAGACCTGAGCCAGGAGAGGGCTGTTCCCTTAACTCCCACAACATTTTCTAGTCTATCCAGAAGAATGGAATGATCAATGGTATCAAATGCTGCACTAAGGTCAAGCAACACAAGTAGCGAGACACAGCCCTGATCAGATGCCAACAGTAGGTCATTTACTACTTTAACCAGTGCTGTCTCTGTGCTATGATGAGGTCTAAATCCTGACTGATACATTTCATGGATGTTATTCCTATGTAAATATGAGCATAACTGCTGTGCCACAGCTTTTTCAAGGATCTTGGAGATAAAGGGGAGGTTTGATATTGGCCAATAATTGGACAGCTGACAGGGATCAAGGTCAGGTTTTTTTTTTAATCAGGGTTTTGATAACTGCTAGTTTAAAGGATTTGGGTACATAGCCAATCATAAGAGAATAATTTATTATTTTTAGAAGTGGTTCAATTACTTCAGGTATTATCTGTTTGAATAGACGTGTAGGTAAGGGATCTAGTACGCAAGTTGAGGCTTTTGATGCCAAGATTAATGAAAGTAATTCAGTTTCTTTAAGGGGAGAAAACATTCTAACTGATTATCTGATACAGTTATATATAGTTAACTACAAGGTCACTTTCATTGTCTGACCTTAAATTAGTAGTTTGAATTTTTTGTCAGATTTTCTCAATTTTGTCATTAAAAAAATTCTTGAAGTCATTGCTACTACATACTGCACGTGTGCAGGTGTCTATAGTGGACTTATTCCTGGTTAATTTTGCTACAGTATTAAATAGGAATCTAGAATTATTTTTGTTATCTTCTATTAGGGAGGAGAGATATGTTGATCTCGCAGCACTAAGAGCTTTTCTATACTTCAGGAAGCTCTCCTTCCATGCTAATTTGAACACTATCAATTTTGTTTGACGCCATTTACGTTCCAATTTTCTAGTGGTCTGTTTTAATGTGCGAGTGTCATCATTATACCAGGGTGCTAATTTTTTTGTCTCTGACCATTTTCCTTTTTAGAGGAGCTACATTATCTAAGGTATGGCGGAATGTTGACTCTAAGCATTCTGTTGCCTGATCAAGTTCTGCAGGGGCTGACAGTGACCCAATCAAAGTTGATAACTCTGGGAGATCATTTATAAAGCTCTGTGCAGTAGTTAGGCTGGTGTATATAACTGTATCCAGGAGGACTCGCTTCATTTAATGTTATATATTCATTTGGCTTAATCCATGTTTCAGTTAAACAAAGTACATTAAACTCCTGATCAGTAATGAGTTCATTAACCATTAGCACTTTAGATGTAAGAGATCTAATATTTAATAGCCCCACCTTTAGATCAAAGGTGCTGGCAGCAGCTGTACAGTCAGTATGATCTAATTTTATATTGATTAGGTTACTGGAGCAAACTCTCTGAAAATTTCTACCTTTTTGTTAGAAAAGATTTCTCTTGTCCTGAAAACAATACAACCTGTAAAGGATGAAACTGGCCAGCAACGGCATCACCTTGGCGTTATTAGCACTATACTCTAACCAACTGAACAAGACAAATGTGCATATGGATGCTGAGGTACTCCACTAAATAGTGATGAGGTGGTGACTTTCCCTTGAACAGATGTCTTTTCTCTTGATTATTGTTTTGAAGCCCTCAGTTTGACCCACTCACATATTTACACAGGGGGATGAAAATTCCAACATCCAGTCTGAAAAACTTGTTCAACCTATTGAGCAACATCAGCTTGGATAGCTTTTACAATGTGAAAGAACAATGCATACCTACCTTTCCTTCTTCACCATGGTGGTCCCAAAGCCACCATGTGCTCTGAAGAACCACTTCTCTCCAACCTCGTCCCAATTGCTCTCACTTAACAATGAAACAACATCTGCTTCCTCGTCGTCGTCGATCGTGTAATTTCCATCATATAGGAATTGCTATGTTAAGCAGCCAGATGGTCGTGTCTTGGTCCAACAATACCAGGCCTCTATGGCCATGTGGGGCACCAAAGGTCGGGCACTCATTGATGATGTGCGAGACCGTCTGGCTAGCCCCACATTGGCAGGCATCTGAGGGGCTTGCTCCTGTCATCTTCAGGAAGGACTTGGTCCTCCCCCAGCCTGTTCGGAGGTGGTTGAGCCGAACCCATGCCTTCCATGGGAGGGTATGTCCAGGTGGTATTAGAGAAGGGGTGCTGATGAAGGAGTGCAGGTTGGTGTTTAAGTCCTTCCATTCATCACTCCATCTCCTTTCCATCCATGTGTTGGAGGCAGGGCCAGACCTTGTAAGCTTGGCAGCTCCAGTGGCGAAATGTTGCCTTGAGATCCATTGGAGTGTGTCCTGTGGTGCTGGGATGATGCTACTTCCGCCAGGTTGAATTGCCTTCTCTGTGAGTTTGAGGCTCTGAAAGTCGCGCCTTATTTTTGATGGATGGATTCCGGATAGTACGGGTAGCATCTCTGTTGGAGTTAGCTTCAGAGTGCCAGAGATTATACACATTGCTTCATTGAGGACAACATCGACTGATTTAGTGTGGATACTATGAGACCAGGCTGCTGCAGCATATTCGGCAGTAGAGTACACAAGTGCGAGGACTGATGTGCACAATGTCATGAAACTGGCTCCCCACTCTAGGCCACAGAGTTTCCTTATTAGGTTGACACGCTTGGATGTTTTGTTGGCAACGTTCTTTAAGTGAGGCCCAAATGTTAAGCTGCGGTCAAGTGTGACGCCCAGGTAAACAGGTACAGGGTCGAATCTTAGCTTCTTGCCCTCCATTCTCACTTCAAGCTCCGTTTTGGCAAGTCGAGTCGACAGGTGGTAGATCGAACAGACAGTCTTTGACTCACTTACTTTCAAATGCCAAAGATGAAAATAGCTGCAGAGAATAGATAAATCTGCCTCTAGAATGGTCTGGATCTCCTCGTATGTTTTGGCTTGGGCTGCAATTGCACTGTCATCTGCATATAGGTACTTAGTTTGCCGAGGTGGTGGGGTAGTCCATGATGTAGATGTTGAAGAGGATGGGAGCAAGTACGGATCCCTGTGGTAAGCCGTTTCGGAGCTGGCGATTTCTGCTTTGCTCCCTGCTTGAGGTGGTGACATAGAAGGATTGGTTCTGGAGCATGAGCATAATGAGCTTCACATCAGGGATCATTTGTAGGCGCTTCAGATAGAGGCCACGATGCCACTTGGTGTCGTAGGCGGCTGTTAGATCTATGTATACAACTCCAACTTTTTCTTTCTTCTGAAAGGCACCTTCTATGTCATTTACAAGGCAAACTATTTGGTCTGTTGTGGATCTACCTTTACGAAAACCTGCCTGGGCTTGTGGAAGATTTATTTCCACAATGTCATTGATGCGTGCCAGGATTACCCTCTCCATCAGCTTGTATGGTATACAAAGCAGTGAGATTGGCCTGAAGCTCTTGGGATCTTTGGCAGGTTTCTTAGGTTTGAGGATAGCAACCACATTGGCCTTGCACCAGATAGCAGGGATGGTCAGGGTTGACAGGCAGTTTGAGAGGAACAGGCATAGCCAGTTAAGGGCGTTGAACCCCAAGTGCTTGAGGAATTCTGTGTGGACCAGGTCTATTCCAGGAATTTTGCCATTTTTCAGGCACAGGATAGCATCCATGAGTTGTTCTAAAGTTACTGGTCCAGAGAGGCCAGATGAGGCAGGTTGTAATGTAGTGGCTTCTCTTATTTCCCTGTTAACCTCGTAGGTGTGACGCTTGGATTCGGTGCTCTTGCCTCTTCATTTCCCATTTTCCACAGGCACAGATGCGATAGAATTAGCGGTAACAAGGCAAGGCTTGGGTTTGCTGCCTTGTCCTGAAAGGTGGTTGATCATACACCATGCTTTCCGGCTTGAGTGGGTAAAGTCGATTGATATGACCCTTTCCTCCCAGCATGTTTGCCTCTTTTCTCCGAGGATCTGCATTAAATGCTCACTTTTGGATGGTTTCTCCTCAATGCTAGCGGCATTATAGGCTTGGAAGGCTGCCTCGCACTCACTGTCCCAGCAGGGAATATAGCTGTTACATCTGCCCTGGGGAATGGAGGCCTTAGCGGCTGAGTTAAGCATGGATGTGAAAGCCTTGTACTTCTCTGACACTGGTCGAGAGGGGTCTGGGAGCTCAGAGAATAGCAAGTCGGTGAGCGAGGTAAATTTACTCCAATCTGCTTTACAAAAATTCCATCTCTTTTTCCCGAGAATATTGACCTTCATCCCTACTTTGGTACTGATTATAATTGGGCAGTGCCCAGATCATGGAAATTTATCCAGTACAGATCTTTTACATGAGCTCGCCAATGAGTTTGAGACAAAACATAGATTGGGGTTTGTCCAGGTCTTGTGTTGACCAGATAAAAACAACTTGCCGTCATTGGTGTCGTAGAGCAGGTAGAGGTCCGATGCTTCGGCCCATTGGGCAATCATCTCTCCATTAGTATTGGAATCCAGGTAGCCCCATAGGGTGTTTCTGCTGTTGAAATCGCCGCAAGCAATAGTTGTAGAAGTAACTGAAGGGAGGTGATGAATGCAGACTATTTCAAGCGGGGGCTTGTATATATTTACTACAGACACATCTCCGATGGTGACACAGATCCACTGTATTCGATTGTCCTCTGGCAATCTTTGAATAGATGTTACATGGGTACCCTCGCGTGCATATGTTGCTAGTCAGTGATGTTTGCTTGGTATAAAGGCTATGGTATTATAGCCTTCGATGTTAAAGTTCTCTTTTGCAATGGCATGGGTCTCTTGCAGGAGTATAACGCTGATGTTATTTTTATCTGCAAAGTGGCGGATGAGGTCTCTTTTAGTTCTTGTTAGTCCTTCAGCATTCAGCTGTAGGATACTGATATTGCTGATTGTCATAACTTCAAGTATGTATAGCTTCCTTGATCTGGAAATTGAGTTGCTGAGATTAGCCAACCTAAGTGATTACTAGGATCACCACGTAGAGGTTCTCAGCTTGATCTGCTTCCTGAAACGTGCATCAAAAAATGAGAAGCAGGCCAAGGATCCCATGCCAGGAAATTAGGTAGTTTTAAAAGATTGACACCTTGAAGATCATCTACTTAAATCTTCTTATCCATGGGATTCAAAGACACTCACCCAGAATCAATAATGGCTTCTGGCCAACTGTTGATTTCAAAAAAAAAAATTGCTTCCTCAGAAATGGTCCCAGAAAGAAACAACATTGGCGGTAACCACAGTTCAGGAACCTGTTTGATGCCTACTTTTTTTGTGAAGCAGCAAACATTTGTGTGCAATCAGTTGAGTTGTTTCAATGGCACATTCAGACACAAGGAATTGATTGACATTTTGTGAAACAACTGGGGAATCTCTTGTTTTGGACAACACTTTCCTCAACAGAAAAAGGCTTCTCCTGTCCTGAAAACAACACAACCAAGAAAGGATGGAACTGGCCAGTACAGGGATGCTTTTATGGCTGAGGACTACAGTTGACTTGCTAACTATAAGCACCTGTATTGCACCTTGGAAAAATTGACGCATGTGACGACCAATAATTGCACATTGTTGAAGACAAATTAAGTACTGACCATGTAAACAGAGTTTTGAGATGTGTCGGTACATGTGGAAACAGTAAATATGTAAATGTGTTGGTGATATGTAGTTGTAAACAGAGTCTTGAGATATGTTGGTGAGATGTAAATGGAGTCTTGTGATATCTTGATAAACATGTGATGTTGGATATGGAGTGCTCAATCTCCTTTTGGAATGACAACCAGTCAGCTTTCCATAGGTTAAACCTTCTACAGATAGGGATGGTTGTTGCTTGGAGCGCAGATCTGACTGTGATGGCAATTGGTCGGTGCTGAGTATGAGGGATGGGATCCAGGACTTCCTTCACACTTCTGGAAGCGATTTTGCTGCTCACACAGGCAAGGTCTGGGTAATATCCCTGTTTCCATCTGGCGCTGTGGAAATACTTGGGTAGTTTGGCATTGTGGATTAGTGTCAGGTGTTTAGACTCAAGCCAGGTTTCAAATCCATCTTGGTTGTTGGTCTCATAACCCCATGATCCGCTGTGGGCATTGAAGTTGCTGATGTGGAATCTCCTTTTGCATCTTTCTGGTAGTTCTGTGTGAATAAAGGGGGTTGGGGTGGATTGTACACAGATGTAACAGAGACGTTTGGGAGGGCAACTGTGATGGTTTCCATGTGCCCCTCCATGGTGTGGGTACAGACTTCCTCAATCCTGAGGTTTGGTCAGCTGAAAACAGCTGATCCGTACTGTCTGTGTCGGATCTCTGCAACCAGTTTCATTCCAGGGATGACAGGTCAATGTTGTGCAGGGCTGATGTGGGTTTCCTGCATGCACAGTATGTCAAAACAGTTGGCCATTGTTGCCAGTATGTCTGCCTTGCACCTGGAGAAACCTTTGATGTTGACTGAGATGATTGACAGTGCAGGCCCGGTGAGGGGCAGGTGCTTGTGGCGCTGTCAGGATTTAGCATGTGTCTTCATCATTTGATTGTGTGGGTACAGTAAGTATACATAGATTGGCCTACTGGCAGTATCAGATTAAAAAGTCCTGGTGAGTCCTTCCATCTCATTCAGCCAGCGTTTCCCAGGCTGCACCACGGGGAGGTTTCTGTATCCGCAGCCCAATTCAGAACTGGACAAGCACCTCCATGATTCCCTGTGGCTAGCTTCCTTGTTGTATTTGGTCAACATATTTGACAGACTGGATAGTTTGAATCTGTCTTTACAAGGCCGAGATTCTAATATATTGGTCCTTGCTGACAAAGTGGATGCTTTCATCCAAAAACTTGTCCTCTGGCATGACTGCATAATTGTCTGAAATTGTGACATTTCCCAGCCTCACAGACTTCATCACTGAGGCATGCGGCAGTGATTTCTCCTCTATTTTTCAATCAGCTGCAGATCACCTGTCTGGGCTTAAAGTGCATATCACGGGTAAATTCAGGAGCAAGATCAATGTAATTCTCCTATTTTATATTAAACTTTGGTCAAATATCTGTAACGTTCTGCATTCTCTGCAATTTTTTTACCTTGCACAATACCAGAAAAATTCAGTTGAAATCAAGCCATTTGAGGCAAATTGGTCCGCCTCTGAAAAAACTTGCGATTTGAATTTCCTGGCAAACACTGATTTTCATGACGTCATCTGTGGGACGCCTCCCTCTGAATCCTATGTCAGTGTTGGTTTGTTTATGAAAAAACGACCTGGTGGTGTTAGGACTAGGACTGTTTTGGCCTCTAGAGGCCGCTGTTATTTCCTTTTCGTGTCATGTTTATTTTGGCCTCTAGAGGCCGCCACTGTTCCTGTGTTTTGTATTTGTGTTAATTGCCTGTTTAGTCCTGAATATCTTCACCTGTGTTCAATTTAGTTTGTGTATTTATACCCCCTGAGTTCAGTCCTCTTGTCACGGAGTCTTTGTGCTGTTATGTTTATCTCCAGTTTCCTTTGTACCGGTTTCTTTATTTTGCATTTTGCTTTTCTTTTGAACCTAGTATTTACTGCGTTTTTTGGATCTTCTGAGCTTTGGTATTTTTGCCTTTTCTTTTCTGTTTTTTGGCTTTTCTTTTGTACTTTTGGATTTTTTTAATTTTTTTCCCTTATATCTTCTGAGCGTTTTTGTATTTTTACTTTTTGGATATTTTTTGTACATATTGTAAATAAACCTTTTTGATACTTTTTCTACTTCTGCCTCACGCCTCTGCATTTGAGTCATCCCCTGGTGGCCTAGTGGGGGTTTGCTGGATTATCACACCAACAAACCAGGTTCGAATCCCAGCAAAACCCTAACAGAAAGACTCCGTCATGACCGACTCAGCAGAGGCTGCTTCAACTGTCTACCTGGCCAACCTTCGGGGAGTTACGGCAGCTCCGACACGCTTCGGAGCGACCATGGACGCTCATGGACGTACGCTCACCAGCCAACGTGAGGCCCTTGCTCGCCACGAGGAACTGCTTCAGCAAATCGGGAAAACCCTGGCACAGCTGACATCTCTGCCTGCATCTCCAGCTCCTACTCCTGTGCCTCCTGCCATGCTGCCTTCTTCACCTTGTGAACCCAGCCTTCCTGCACCACAGAGGTATGGTGGCAAGCACAGTGAGTGCTGAGAGTTCCTTACCCAGTGTCAACTCACCTTTGAGCTTCAGCCTACCACCTACACTACGGATTGCCGCAAGATTGCCTTTGTGATCACCTTATTAGCTGGTAAGGCGCGAGCCTGGGCTACTGCTATCTGGCAAAGACAGGGACCTGAGTGCCTTGATTTCCAGCTGTCTTCTGAAGAGATGCTTCGGGTCTTCGATCAGGCGGACATCAGTACCGACGCAGCCCGAAAGCTCATGTCCATCCAGCAAGGAGGAAGCGTTGCAGATTACGCCATCTCGTTCCGAACACTCGCAGCAGTAAGTGGATGGAACGAGACTGCCCTGGTGTCAGCCTTCCACCATGGTCTGTCTGACCCCATCAAGGATGGTCTGGCCTCTATTGGATGCCCAAGTGACCTCAAAACCCTCATCTCACATGCTATTCATCTGGACAACAGGATGAGAGAACGCCACCAAGCCTTGAGCCCCCCCCAGCCTCCCTACCTCTACCTGGAAACCGTCTACCTCCTTCAGTGCCTGTCCAGAACCCATGCAAGTGGGTTGTACTCGCCTCTCCGCATCTGAGAGGGAGCGCAGAAGGAGGGACAAGTGCTGCATCTACTGTGCCAAGCCTGGTCACTTCCGAGCATCATGTCCCAAACTCTTGGGAAAAGGACCGCCCCGTCCAGCCGAGGGAGGGTTGTGACGGGGCCTACCCTCTCTCCCGGACTCCCTGGCCAAGGAATCTACATCCTGGTCTCCATCTCCTGGGGTGAGTCTGTCCACTCTTGTCAAGCTTTGTTAGACTCAGGGGCGGCTGGGAACTTTATGGATATTCACTTCGCCCAAAGCATCAATATTCCGACTGCACCTCTTGAAGTCCCACTGTCCGTGTCTGCCCTCGATGGCCAAGTGTTAGGTGATGGAAGAGTCACCCAAGTTACTTCCCCAGTCTTCTTCCAGTCTCAAGGTTACAAGGAAGAAATATCCCTGCACCTGATTCCTTCACCTGAGTTCCCAGTTATTCTAGGCCTTCCTTGGCTTACTTGCCACAACCCTCGCATAGACTGGGTAACAAGCCAGGTTGTGGAATGGGGCCCTGCATGCCATGCCTCTTGTCTGCTCTCTAGCTCTCCTGTGTCTCCTGCCGAGCCCCCTGATCTCACCGAGTTATCTCAAGTTCCCACAGAGTACTGGGATCTCAAGGAGGTATTCAGCAAGAGCAGGGCCGCCGTTCTTCCTCCGCACCGGGCCTACGACTGTGCCATCGACTTGCTCCCTGGGACTACCCCTCCTCGTGGCAGACTGTTTTCCCTCTCTCAGCCAGAACGCAAGGCCATGGAGGAATACCTCAAAGATGCCCTGGTCTCTGGGTTCATTCGACCCTCCACCTCACCTGCTGGTGCCGGCTTCTTCTTTGTCGGCAAGAAGGATGGGGGGCTCCGACCATGTATTGACTACAGGGGCCTGAACAAGATCACTGTGTGCAACCGATATCCCCTTCCGGTGATGTCCACTGCTTTCGACCTGCTCCAAGGCGCCACAGTCTTCACCAAGTTGGACCTACGGAACACATACCACCTCATCCGTATCCGACAGGGAGACGAGTGGAAGACTGCCTTTAACACCCCGTCTGGGCACTACGAATACCAGGTGATGCCCTTCGGACTCACCAACGCACCAGCTGTTTTTCAGGCCCTAATCAACGATGTCTTAAGGGACATGATTAACCTGTACGTTTTTGTCTACCTCGACGACATCCTTATCTTTTCCAAGACCGTGCAGGAGCACTGCCACCATGTCCGCCAGGTTCTCCAGAGGCTGCTACAGAACAATCTGTTTGCCAAGGCCCAGAAATGTGAATTTCATGTTCCCGAGTTCTCCTTTCTGGGATTTATTGTATGGACAGGCCAACTCCAAATGGACCCTGCCAAGATCCTGGCCGTCCGGGACTGGCCTACTCCCAAGTCCGTTAAAGAGGTTCAGCGGTTCTTAGGATTCGTTAACTTCTACCGCAAGTTCATCAGGAACTTCAGTTCTGTAGCAGCACCCATGTCAGACCTCACCAAAGGGACTGGTGGATCTTATGGCTGGTCTCCTCAGGTGGAAAAGGCGTTCAAAGACCTCAAGGACTGCTTCTGCACGGCACCCATTCTGGTCCTCCCGGACACCTCCCAACCATTCATCGTGGAGGTGGACGCCTCGGACAGTGGTGTCGGCGCGGTGCTCTCTCAACGTTCGGAAGGAAAGCTGCACCCCTGCGCTTACTTCTCCCACCGCCTGAGTCCTGCGGAGTCCCGGTACGATGTGGGGGATCGAGAAATGCTAGCGGTCAAACTGGCCCTTGAGGAGTGGAGGCACTGGCTGGAGGGAGCGCAACATCCATTCCTGGTTTGGACTGACCACAAGAACCTGGAGTACCTCCAGCAAGCCAAGAGACTGAACCCTCGACAGGCTAGGTGGGCCCTGTTTTTCAGTTGGTTTGACTTCACCCTCTCGTACCGCCCCGGCTCCAAGAACACCAAACCTGACGCACTGTCCAGGCTGTTCTCTGCCACTAACAGGGAGAATGAAGTCGGGCCAATTATCCCTGTGTCCAGGATTGTGGCCCCTGTCCACTGGGGTATTGAGGAGGCTGTCCGACGAGCCCAACGCCAGGACCCCGGTCCTGGGACGGGGCCACCGGGCCTCTTGTACGTCCCACATCAAGCCCGGTCCAAGGTTCTCCAGTGGGGTCACTCTTCCCCTCTCACCGCCCACCCGGGAGCTCGGAGGACCCTGGACTTCCTGAAAAGACGCTTCTGGTGGCCTAACTTGGAGAAGGAAATAAGGTCATTTGTCCTGTCCTGTGAGGTTTGCACCAGAACCAAGAACCCATGACAGCATCCCCAGGGTCTCCTGCATCCTCTGACCATTCCCTGGCATCCCTGGTCCCACGTGGCAGTCGACTTCATCACGGGTCTCCCTGAGTCACAAGGTAACACGGTCATTTTGGTCATAGTTGACAGATTCTCCAAGGCCTGCCGCTTCATACCACTGTGCAAACTCCCCTCTGCTCTTGAAACAGCGAAACTTATGTTTAATCATGTCTTCTGAGTCTTTGGTCTTCCACAGGACATTGTTTCAGACCGAGGGCCCCAGTTCTCCTCCCGAGTGTGGCACGGGTTCTGCAAGGTCATCGGAGCCACTGCCAGCCTCTCCTCTGGGTTTCACCCACAGTCCAATGGTCAGATGGAGAGGCTCAACCAGGACCTGGAAACCACCCTGCGAGGCCTGGCTATGGATAACCCGACATCGTGGAGCACCTGGCTGCCATGGGCGGAGTACGCCCACAACACCCTGCAGTCATCGGCCACCAAGCTGTCGCCATTCCAGTGCCAATTCGGGTTCCAGCCACCTCTGTTCCCGGACCAGGAGGAGGACGCGGGGGTGCCCTCGGTCAACCAATATGTGAGACAGTGTCGCAAGACCTGGAGTAAGGTCAGGAAGACCCTCATACAGACCTCCAGAACCAACCAGACTCAGGCCAACCGCCATAGAAGACCTGCACACGCTTTCCGCCCTGGGCAGCGGGTTTGGCTGTCCACTAAGGACCTTCTGCTGCGGGTGGAGAACCGCAAGCTTGCTCCTCGCTACATTGGCCCCTTCAAGGTGGTGCGCAGGGTGAACCCTGTCTCCTACCGGCTCCAGTTGCCCCGGACTCTGAGGATCAACCCCACTTTCCATGTTTCCCTGTTGCGGCCCGTACTGACGTCTACGTATGCCCCTGCCCCTAGGAACCCCCCACCCCCCTGCATCTTCCAGGGGCAGACTGTGTTCGCTGTGCATCGCCTGCTTGACTCCCGCTGGGTCTGCAGTGGGTTGCAATATCTGGTGGACTGGGAGGGCTATGGTCCTGAGGAGTGCTGCTGAGTTCCTGCTCGGGATGTCCTAGATAAAGAACTGTGTCGGGACTTCCATTCGGCCCATCCGGATCGCCCTGGGAATGTCAGGAGATGCTCCTGGGGGGGGGGGTCCTGTTAGGACTAGGACTGTTTTGGCCTCTAGAGGCCACTGTTATTTCCTTTTCGTGTCATGTTTATTTTGGCCTCTAGAGGCCGCCACTGTTCCTGTGTTTTGTGTTTGTGTTAATTGCCTGTTTAGACCTGATTATCTTCACCTGTGTTCAATTTAGTTTGTGTATTTATACCCCCTGAGTTCAGTCCTCTTGTCACGGAGTCTTTGTGCTCTTATGTTTATCTCCAGTTTCCTCTGTACCGTGTTCTTTATTTTGCATTTTGCTTTTCTTTTGAACCTAGTATTTACTGTGTTTTTTGGATCTTCTGAGCTTTGGTATTTTTGCCTTTTCTTTTCTGTTTTTTGGCTTTTGTTTTGTACTTTTGGATTTTTTTTATTTTTTCCCTTATATCTTCTGAGCGTTTTTGTATTGTTACTTTTTGGATATTTTTTGTACATATTGTAAATAAACCTTTTTGATACTTTTTCTACTTCCACCTCACGCCTCTGCATTTGTGTCATCCCCCTGGTGGCCTAGTGGGGGTTTGCTGGATTATCACACCAACGAACCAGGTTCAAATTCCAGCAAAACCCTAATAGGTGGTTTTCTGCAAATTTCTTCAACATTATCGCGTAATTATTAAAATGGTCAACAGATGTATCGTAGGAGGGTGTAGCAACACCAATCTTGATGGGATTAGTACTCATCATTTTCCAAAAGACCAGACAATGAGAGAGAAATGGGAGCACTTGGTCTACACAGGCTGTGCACTGAAACCGTGCAAAGCTCGCGCAGCCTGCTCGTGCTTCTGCAGATAATGTCACGAATCTGGCTCCAGACTCCCTTGGGATTTTTCCAGATGTGTTTTGTTATTTAATTTTTTTCTGCTGTAGACAGATGGCCTTGTGCAAAATTACCCTTCTGGATGAGTGTGTAAAGGGGCATGCTTTCATATCAAAAAACATGAAGTTGGTCCAGAATATGCCCTTTAAGCAGCAGTTAGTTTCTTATTTCAAGGAGGACTACCGGTCATTTTCATGGGTTCGGGACTCATTCGTTTGCACCACAAATGATTTGTCACTGCAAATGCAACAGCAGCTTAATGAGCTATAGAGTGACAGCAAGCTGAAGCACCTTTTTAGCACCTGTTCTCTTACATCCTTCTGGGTAACACTGATGCAGGAGTACCCCCAGCTCTGTGACGTTGCCTTAAAAATTCTCCTACCTTTCGCGTCAACATACTTGTGTGATGCAGGCTTTTCAAAACTGACCACACTCAAAACTAAGTACTGCAATCATGCACAGATTGAGCATGACCTGAGGCTGCATTTAACTAAAATTGAGCCGAGAATTCGAGAACTCTGCCAAACAAAGTAGGCTCATATGTCACACTGAGACATTTGTTAACACTACCTCTGGTACTCTGGTAGAGTGTGTTTGTTCGTTCATGTATTTGTTTGTTAGCAACTTTTCAGAACAAAATGTACAGACGGATTTTCATGAAAATTTTTACGAGATACGTGTCTTGGCCCAATGAAGACCCTAAATTTTGGAGGTGATCCAGAACTGCGTCTGGATCCATAAATTTTTCAAAGGCTATAGGGCAAAATTGAACATTTTCAGTCTCAGACTGTTGTCTAACATTGTAATAATACAATAATACACAACAATAAAAAACAGCCCAATAATAATAATAATAATAATAATAATAATAATAATAATAGCTTATCTATCTTTTTTTTGGGGGGGGGGACTCAAAGTACACTTGCTACAGTCGGGGGTGGGGAGGTGATCAAAGTACGCTTGCTACAGTCAGGGGGGCCCAGATCAAAAATGTTTGAGAACCCCTGTCTAGACTATTCAGTTCTTTATTTTCCAAGTGTCTGGAAAGTGTGAAAACTTTTGTGGGTTTTGTGATGAGTGTTAAATGCAGAGAAACATATTAGTGAACATAAGAAATGTGCTTTAATTATGCAGCTGACAGAAGCTTGCTTTAGCTGGCACAATCTAGCCTGATCTATGTGTAGACCTTTTCTGAACACACTGTGAATGCACTGCTGCTTTTTGGCAGCTGGAAATGACAGCAGACCATCACAGATATCACTCACATGCTGTATATTCACAACTTGTCACTATTTCAAGTATATTTGTAGTTGATACAAGTATTTTAAATGTATTTTATATAAAGCACATCATAATTTCTGTCATTTTAACCAAGGCAGTTTACAATTCTGTATTGTATACTTTTAAATGATGACCGTGCAGAATTATAAATTGTAAAACACAGTTTTGATTCTTCATGATATACATATCCTAGTTAATGTCCTTTACAAACATATGAAGGAACTTACAGCTGCTGTTACACTATTACAGTATTTAAATACTCATATCTGTATTTTAGTGTTGTTTTCAAGTTTTTATTTATTTTTCTATTGATTTTACTCACTACATTTCAAAATTCTATGATGTACATATTTTTTCAAAACTTTACCTCATTTTTCTCTTCTGATCGCTTCAGTCAAATTTTTAGCTTTGTGAAATCATAAGTAAAAGGGTGAAATATTTATATGTACATTTTACATGTGTAAGCAGAGTGTTTATGCTAAATAGCAATATTTTTCTCTCCAAAAAATGCAGCATTATTTCAAATATATGTTGTGAGCTGTATTTTGTATTTGTATCAGAAAATTTGTATTATAACTGCTTATTCCTAGCATGTAAACAAGGTTGTATTGTCAGAATTATTAAAAGGCTAGCTAACATTTGAGAGATTATGCATCTAGCTTCAGTTTGTTAGTTATTGTTACCCAAAATCTCAGGTAACAAGCTTTCTTTATTCTTGCCTTCTTTATTCTTGTACTTCAAGGTAATTTAAGGAATTCTTTTTTTTATTCTTTAACTCAGGGGTTCTCAACCTTTTGCAACCTGGGCCCCACCAAAGCTGGTTCATTGCAGTTGGGGGCCCCTCTTCTCGCCCCGCCCCCATCCCCCCCCAAACACACTCACCCGCAGTGACGCCACCCGACCTACAGCACCTTATATCGACCGATAGATAGATAGATAGATAGATAGATAGATAGATAGATAGATAGATAGATAGATAGATAGCTAGCTAGCTAGCTAGCCCTGGGCTAGATTATTATTATTATTATTATTATTATTAGTAGTAGTAGTAGTAGTAGCAGCAGTAGTAGCATTATCCATTCCATAGAAATACATAGGCCTATTATCATTATTAGGCTATTGTTATAATTGGCAGTAGCACCACATTTCTAATCTGCTTTCGGGCATTATTATAATTATAATTATTATTATTATTATGGCCTATTATCATTACTAAGCTGTTGGCAGTAGTACAAGACTTATGTTCTTTCAGGCATTATTATTATTAGGCCTATTATTATTATTATTATTATTATTGCTGTTGTTGGTTGTTGATATTATTATTATTATTATTATTATTATTATTATTATTATTATTATGCTATTATTATTAATAGGCATTATTATTATTATTATTATTATTATTATTATTATTATTATTATTAGTGTTTTTATTAGGTATTTTATTAGGCTTATCATTAGCTGGCTATTGATATCATTGGGAATTGGGACCAGGCGTGAATTTAGGTTTTACTTTTTACTGTGCCTTTGTGATCTGCATTTGCGTTAATGCGAGACCTGAGCCTGCTTTGCCTTACAAAGATCCTCGATTCTTGGCAAAATGTTTGACAAGCACAGTCTCAAGTCATCCTCAATTTGCGCACGATTGCGATATTTCGTTTTGAGCGCAGTCATTTTTGAAAATCCTGCCTCACACAAGTAGGTCGATGCGAATGGGATGAGCAGTTTCAAGGCTACGTCACACAGTTGCGGGTACTCCTGCATCAATGCTGCCCAGAATGTCGAAAGAGGGCATGAGGTGAAGACTGCCTTAAGTCTACTGTCACTCTTCAGCTCAATAAGCTGTTCCTGCATGTCAACTGGAAGTTCGTCAGCAGTACACACAAATGGATCTCGAACCCACGCAAAAGAGCGATAATCCTCTGTGAAGTATGCCGCAAACTGTTTTCTCATTACCGACAGGTGCTCTGACGCTGCTTGAAAGACAGATGAGAAATCGTGGGAAGTGCCTGCATTACTGATAAAGTCTGCAAGGCTTGGGAACATATCACAGTTCCCCCGACTGATGCGGCCACACACACAAGATTTTATGATAGATTGATGATAGATTTTATAATAGTATTGATTTGTATGTAATAGTCCAATGTCCTGCATTTTGACATGGGTAAATGTGTTGCATCTGCTTAGCTACTATAGCCTGTTAGCCCCAGATTTTTTTTTCCCTCCATACATGAAGCCTACTCGCGACCCCCCTGGAGTACCTCCGCGCCCCACCAGGGGGGCGCGCCCCCCCGGTTGAGAACCACTGCTTTAACTAAAGGATTTTTTTTTAACACAAGACAGCACTTTTACTTGGGTATAAAATTGGTCTACTTCTACCACTTCTGGTCACATGCCTGCCACAGAATGAGAATAAATCAGTTGTGCTATAATAATGAATAATACATGCATACTTACCTTTGGCCCAGGCTCACCAGGGGGTCCTTGTTCACCTTTGTCACCCTGAGATTGCTTTTGACAATATGTTGAATGATTTATCAGTGAATTGGTTCAATATGTTTGATGATTCTGGGGTTGCTTCTTTCTCTATTATTATTATTATTATTATTATTAATTTTTTTATTTGGGCAGGGGGTTGAGAAACAGCACATTGGTGTTTAATTATTTCACCATCTGGCACCTACTTGGTTAAACTAAACAGCAACTGTAATGTGCACAGAGTGTATAAAGCGCTCCATAGTGTTCTTTTTTTCTGCCGTCACTCCCGATGGCATTTTTTTAATATGCCACACAACAAAGCAAAATGCCCATTTCCTCTCCATGTTTTTTGAAAGAGGACAGACATTCTGCTTTGAACTACCCTGAGTCAACAGGAAATGATTCTGTGAATTATGTGTTATGTGTTTTTATGTCTTGTGCTTAAGAACAACACTGTGAAATATGTTAGAAAACCATGAAATCGACTCTGATATTTCCTTGTTCACTTACCAGGATCTTTGATACTAAAACAGCTCTGAGTTGGAAGTCTGAGACATGAGTAACATACTGTGACAACAATTGGTACTTAGGGTGGGCATTATTTAAAGTGCTGATGACACGTTTTTGACATCTTTGGCGATGTTTTATAACATAAAAAGTAATTCCCGATGATCCATATATTAATTCACAAAGGCGCCTATTTTACAAGTTATGATAAAAAACGCAGCTATTTGGGCAAATTTGACAGGGCTGCAGCACCCAGGAGACGGAGGAGGAGGAGGAGCTATATGACGTCAGCGAAAGAACCTTCCTCCTAACTTACCAGTTTATTGTTGATGCGACAGGTGTTCAGTTTGTCATTATTAGTATTATTATTATACATTATATATATATATATATATATATATAAGTTATTATGCCTTCGCGTTGTGTTGCCGGCTTTTGCTCCAAAACCCACAAGGATGGGGTAAGTTTATTCAAGTTTCCCAGAGATCCCGAGCTGCATGCAAAGTGGGTGAAGCAAGTCAGGCGCACTTGTGACAAGTGGGAGCCCTCACCAACATCCGTCCTGTGCTCTGAACACTTCGATTTGGATTGTTTTGACACCCTTCCCAGCTTAAAAGAATCTCTTGGGTATTCAGTTCATCACAAACGTGTGTTACTACCATCAGCAGTGCCTACACAGTGTTGCCAGATTGGGATTTTTCCCACCCAGTTGAGCGGTTTCAAGTGCATTTTGGTGGGTTTTGAGCATATTTTGGGCTGGAAAACGTCAGCAGTATCTGTTGCCAGATACTGTTGAACCAGATATATGTTGAACATATTTTGGGCTGGAAAACTTCAGCAGTATCTGGCAACAGATACTGCTGACGTTTTCCAGCCCAAAATATGCTCAAAACCCACCAAAATGCACTTGAAACCGCTCAACTGGGTGGGAAAAATCCCAATCTGGTAACACTGCCAGTATTCCAGAGGGGGTCTACTAGTAGCTATGCTGGATCCAAAGACAGTCCTCCTGTCAGAACATGTGTTGTGAAATGACATAAGATAAAGGTACGTAGAGCTATAGATTCTACATGATAATCATAAAGTCGGCGTGATATCAGTCATGTATTTGCTTGTGAAAGCTTGCGGCTTTCATGTAACTGCCGCCTAGCAATGAGAGGCAAAGGGTAAAGAGGGTAGGCTATCATAGATTCTATTCGGAAGAGATCAACACAATTCTAGACTCCCAGAAGAGGAAGAGCTAGCACTAGAGAGTTCACCGGCGTTTTCATGTGCCATTTCCATTGAGTAGAACCAGAGTAGAACCATAGGATGTCTATGAGTAGAACAGCCAGTGAACCGCAGCGTGTTCTCCCGCTGACGTCACAACATGGCCGCGAGCCACGGACCCAGTTTTCTTGTGCTGTGCAATTAAAAGTTGGATATTTGCGTAACAACAACTTCTTTTCACGTAATTATAACAGAAATCTAACATGTTTGCCATGTTGTATAGTTTATTTAAGAAATTGCATAGAGTCATGTTCGTGTCATCAGCCCTTTAATTCTGATAATGTCTATGTGCTTGTCTATGTGATAGAAAGACACTGATCAATGCTAAACTAGTGACAGAGCACTGAAAATCAGGCCTCTTATGGACAATTTTTGAGGTCAGGGAATGGTGGGCCAGTGAGCTGCCTTCAGCGAATAAATTTATAGTAAGATAGATAGATGAAGTTTATTGCCTCTGCTGGGAATTTTAGGAAGAAAACTGGATAGAAAAAGCAACAGATGGTTTTGATCTCTGGGTTCTGGGCCCAGTGCACTTCCGGTGCGGCACTGTTCACCTCACACCCGAGATAGGACTCGAACCCACAATCCCTGGCTCATGGAAAACATTGGTGTAAAATAGCTCAGAACTAGCAGAGGATGGTTTTGATCCATCAACATCTGGGTTATGGGCCCAGCACCCTCCTGCTGCGCCACTCTGCTAACCTCACACCCCAAATGCCTGGCTCAAGGAAAACATTGACAGAAAAGACCTCAGAACAAGCAGAGAAAGGTTTCGATCCATCAACTTGTGGGTCCAGCACACTCCCACTACACCACTCTGGTGACCTCACACGGGACACGAACCCACAATGCCTGGCTCATGGAAAACATTGGCATCAAAGACCTCAGAACTAGCAAATGATGGTTTCAATCTCTCAACCTCTGGGTAATGGGCCCAACACACTCTCACTGCACTACCCTGCTGTCCTCACAGTCCATCTGGGACTCAAAGCCACAATTCCTGGTTTAAGAGGCTAGTCCCTTATCCATTGGGGCACCCTACTGAAATAGTACAGTCACTCAGAAACTGCTAGGATTGTTCCTCAGATGTTTCTCATCTCGGCTACAGAATCTTCTTTTATGTGTACTCGATTTGCTCAGTTGAAATACTTTGCTGGGTCTGCACCAAAGTCGAACACTTGCAAAGTCTGGCTTTAATGTCAGCATGTCCTCATTTCATGAATATCAATCATGAATATACGTATACAAGTCAGAGCACTTGTTTAATTACGTTTTATGTCTTTTTATGTCTTGTGCTTAAGAACACCATGGTGAAAAATGTTAGAAAACCATGAAATTGACTCTGATTTTTCCTTATTCACTTTGATACCAAAACAGCTCTGAGTTGTGAGTCTTAGACATGAGTAACATACTGTGACAGCAGTTGGTACTGGGGGTGGGCCTTATTTCATTCCCATAATGTCTATGTTCTTGTCTTCGTGATACAAAGACACTGATCAATGCCAAACTAGTGACAGAACACTGAAACATCAGGCCTCCGTGTGGGCAATTTTCGAGGTCGGGGAACGGTGGGCCAGTGAGCTGCCTTCAGCAAATAAATTTATAGTCAGATAGATAGATGAAGTTTATTGCCTCTGCTGGGAATTTTGAGAACACTACTGTCAAGAAAAAGTAGCAGATGGTTTTGATCTCTGGGTTCTGAGCCCAGCACACTTCCAGTGTGGAACTCTGCTTACCTGTTACTCCACATGGGTCTTGAACCTGCATTCCCTGACTCATGGAAAACATTGGCATAAAAGAACACAGAACTAGCAGAGGATGGTTTCCATCCATCAACCTCTGGGTTTTGGGTCCAGCATGCTCCCACTGTACCACTATATGCATCCATTGTATATGTGGAAAGGCTCTTTCCCAGAATGCCCAACAAATGGACTGACAGCAAGAACAGGTGCTCTGTGGAGTTCATGAGGAGTGAGCGCTTGATCACTCAACTTTGAGCAGTCCTGTTTAGAGTTACACTCCATGGTTTGATCCTTTTTCCACTTCTGGTTGAGAGTACGTTGTGCGCATTCTGGCTGCCGCTTCTCACTGGAGATTTTTTATTTTATTTCTCTTTTTTCTCATCTCATTATCTCTAGCCACTTTATCCTGTTCTACAAGGTCGCAGGCAAGCTGGAGCCTATCCCAGCTGACTACGGGCGAAAGGCAGGGTATACCCTGGACAAGTCACCAGGTCATCACAGGGCTGACGCATAGACACAGACAACCATTCACACTCACATTCACACCTACGGTCAATTTAGAGTCACCAGTTAACCTAACCTGCATGTCTTTGGACTGTGGGGGAAACCAGAGCACCCAGAGGAACCCATGCAGACACGGGGAAAACATGCAAACTCCGCACAGAAAGGCCCTTGCTGGCCATGGGGCTCAAACCCAGACCTTCTTGCTGTGAGGCGACAGTGCTAACCACTACACCACCGTGCTGCCCTATTTCCCTTTTTTTATTTTCTCTATTTTTTTTGTGTGTATGTGTTTGTGTAGTTTGATGTTTGTTTTTGTTTGAGTGTTTTTGTCCACTGGTTGTGGTGTAGCTCCAGACCCAGTTTTGGGCGTTGGTTCCCTCCAGGCCTTGGTTCGCCATGGGTGATGCCTGTGCTCCTAGCTATGGACTGCAGTGAGCTCATTGCTCATTTTAACATTGTGGTTGTCCAGCACTCTGTGCTTTAGTGCTTGGCATCGTGGTCTGAGTGGTGTTGCCGGAGGCATCACGGCAGCTGTGCTGGCGGTGTGGGACTTATTTTCGTGCTCCTTTTCATGGGCCTGTGGCTGCTACACAATTGGAATGACATCCTGGCCTCTATTTGGTGGACTTTATTATTTATTTATTTATTTGTTCCCAATAATTGTAAAGCCACTTGGATAAACATTCAGTTTATTTCTCATGTCCACTGGTAATAAACCACTTCAAATATTCAGTATGAACCTTAATACTTTCTTGAGACCATGATTTAAGTTATGATTTATCATCACTGCTGTGTCACTGGGCTCATGGTGGTTGTGGCCCCTAGGAGCGGGGCCCTGCTATGATAAGTGTCCTTTATTTTTGTGCATGGAATGGGGCAAACCTAGCATGCATAATCTGATCAAAATAAACAATTAACACATGAAATTGATAGATTTTGTTATCTGGCAACATTTAGTTGATAACGTCATCAGTTTGGTGTTGGAGTAACATTATTGGATAAAACTTCAATTGGAATCGTGTGTGCATGCGCGCACGCACGCTAACTACCTCGCTTCATTTGGAGTTCACTTCTTTGTCTCTTGATAGTCACTGTGAGGTACTGAAGCGGGCCAAGGCAAAACAGAGTGCCACAACAGGTAAGACATTTTCATTGGATACGTTTTCAACATAGACTGAAATGAAATAAATTAATAAATATATTTATTGCTAGTGCTGGAGGACAACTGTGCGATAGTGACAGTAGCACCACGGAAACTACATTGGGCATGTGTGTGTTGATGCTAGGGGGTGGAGTTTCTTTCTAACTAATGCAATGGCATTTAAGTCCAATTGACTGATTCAATGACTGAGCAAGAATGAAATTAATAACCAGGGGTTTGGAGGCAGAAGCCCCCAATAATACATGAGGAAAAAATATGATTCAGAACACATTACATTAACAGCATTTAAATAATCAGATGAACTGTGTTAGGACTAGGACTGTTTTGGCCTCTAGAGGCCACTGTTATTTCCTTTTCATGTCATGTTTATTTTGGCCTCTAGAGGCCGCCACTGTTCCTGTGTTTTGTGTTTTTGTTAATTGCCTGTTTGTCCTGATTATCTTCACCTGTGTCCTTAATTAGTTTGTGTATTTATACCCCTGAGTTCAGTCCTCTTGTCACGGAGTCTTTGTGCTGTTATGTTTATCTCCAGTTTCCTTTGTACTGTGTTCTTGGTTTTGCACTTTGCTTTCTTTTGGATTTAGTAGTGACTGTTTTTGGATCTTCTGAGCTTTTGCATTTTTGCCTTTTCCTTTTTGGACCTTAAACTTTTGATATTTTATTTTTCCCTTTGTCTTCCCAGTGTTAGATTATACTCTTTGTTGTTTTTTGTTTTGCCCTGTATATAGTGTATATAGTATAAATAAACCTTTTGATTCTTTTTCTACTTCCGCCTCACGCCTCTGCTTTTGAGTCATCCCCCTGGTGGCCTAGTGGGGGTTTGCTGGATCATCACACCAACGAACCAGGTTCGAATCCCAGCAAAACCCTAACAGAAAGACTCCATCATGACCGACTCAGCAGAGGCTGCTTCAACTGTCTACCCGGCCAACCTTCAGGGAATTATGACAGCTTTGACACACTTCGGAGGGACCATGGAAGCTCATGGACGGACGCTCACCAGCCAACGTGAGGCCCTTGCTCGCCAAGAGGAACTCATCTCATCTCATCTCATTATCTCTAGCCGCTTTATCCTTCTACAGGGTCGCAGGCAAGCTGGAGCCTATCCCAGCTGACTACGGGCGAAAGGCGGGGTACACCCTGGACAAGTCGCCAGGTCATCACAGGGCTGACACACAGACAACCATTCACACTCACATTCACACCTACGGTCAATTTAGAGTCACCAGTTAACCTAACCTGCATGTCTTTGGACTGTGGGGGAAACCGGAGCACCCGGAGGAAACCCACGCGGACACGGGGAGAACATGCAAACTCCACACAGAAAGGCCCTCGCCGGACCCGGGGTTCGAACCCAGGACCTTCTTGCTGTGAGGCGACAGCGCTAACCACTACACCACCGTGCCGCCCGCCACGAGGAACTGCTTCAGCAAATCGGGAAAACCCTGGCACAGCTGACATCTCTGCCTGCATCTCCTGCTCCTGCTCCTGTGCCTCCTGCCATGCTGCCTTCTTCACCTCGCAAACCCAGCCTTCCTGCACCACAGAGGTACGACGGCAAGCACAGTGAGTGCCGAGAGTTCCTTACCCAGTGTCAACTCACCTTTGAGCTTCAGCCTACCACCTACACTACGGATCGCCGCAAGATTGCCTTTGTGATCACCGTATTAGCTGGTAAGGCGCGAGCCTGGGCTACTGCTATCTGGCAAAGACAGGGACCTGAGTGCCTTGATTTCCAGCAGTTCTCTGAAGAGATGCTTCGGGTCTTCGATCAGGCGGACATCAGTACCGACGCAGCCCGAAAGCTCATGTCCATCCAGCAAGGAGGAAGCGTCGCAGATTACGCCATCTCGTTCCGAACGCTCGCAGCAGTAAGTGGATGGAACGAGACTGCCCTGGTGTCAGCCTTCCACCATGGTCTGTCTGACCCCATCAAGGACGGTCTGGCCTCTATTGGATGCCCAAGTGACCTCGAAACCCTCATCTCACATGCTATTCATCTGGACAACAGGATGAGAGAACGCCACCAAGCCTTGAGCCCCCCCAGCCTCCCTACCTCTACCTGGAGACCGTCTACCTCCTTCTGTGACTGTCCAGAACCCATGCAAGTGGGTCGTACTCACCTCTCCGCATCTGAGAGGGAGCGCAGAAGGAGGGACAAGTGCTGCATCTACTGTGGCAAGCCGGGTCATTTCCGAGCATCATGTCCCGAACACTTGGGAAAAGGACCGCCCTGTCCAGCCGAGGGAGGGTTGTGACGGGGCCTACCCTCTCTCCCGGACTCCCTGGCCAAGGAATCTACATCCCGGTCTCCATCTCCTGGGGTGAGTCTGTCCACTCTTGTCAAGCTTTGTTAGACTCAGGGGCGGCTGGGAACTTTATGGATATTCACTTCGCCCAAAGCATCAATATTCCTACTGCACCTCTTGAAGTCCCACTGTCTGTGTCTGCCCTCGATGGCCAAGCGTTAGGTGATGGAAGAGTCACCCAAGTTACTTCTCCAGTCTTCCTCCAGTCTCAAGGTCACAAGGAAGAAATATCCCTGCACCTGATTCCTTCACCTGAGTTCCCAGTCATTCTAGGCCTTCCTTGGCTTACTCGCCACAACCCTTGCATAGACTGGGTAACAAGCCAGGTTGTGGAATGGGGCCCTGCATGCCATGCCTCTTGTCTGCTCTCTAGCTCTCCTGTGTCTCCTGCCGAGCCCCCTGATCTCACCGAGTTATCTCAAGTTCCCACAGAGTACTGGGATCTCAAGGAGGTATTCAGCAAGAGCAGGGCCGCCGTTCTTCCTCCGCACCGGGCCTACGACTGTGCCATCGACTTGCTCCCTGGGACTACCCCTCCTCGTGGCAGACTGTTTTCCCTCTCTCAGCCGGAACGCAAGGCCATGGAGGAATACCTCAAAGATGCTCTGGTCTCTGGGTTAATTCGACCCTCCACCTCACCTGCTGGAGCCGGCTTCTTCTTTGTCGGCAAGAAGGATGGGGGGCTCTGACCATGCATTGACTACAGGGGCCTGAACAAGATCACTGTGCGCAACCGATATCCCCTTCCGCTGATGTCCACTGCTTTCGACCTGCTCCAAGGCTCCACCGTCTTCACCAAGTTGGACCTACGGAACGCATACCACCTCATCCGTATCCGACAGGGAGACGAGTGGAAGACTGCCTTTAACACCCCGTCTGGGCACTACGAATACCAGGTGATGCCCTTCGGACTCACCAACGCACCAGCTGTTTTTCAGGCCCTAATCAACGACGTCTTAAGGGACATGATTAACCTGTACGTTTTTGTCTACCTCGACGACATCCTTATCTTTTCCAAGACCGTGCAGGAGCACCGCCACCATGTCCGCCAGGTTCTCCAGAGGCTGCTACAGAACAATCTGTTCGCCAAGGCCCAGAAATGCGAATTTCATGTTCCCGAGGTCTCCTTTCTGGGATTTATTGTACGGACAGGCCAGCTCCAAATGGACCCTGCCAAGACCCTGGCCGTCCGGGACTGGCCTACTCCCAAGTCCGTTAAAGAGGTTCAGCGGTTCTTAGGATTCGTTAACTTCTACCGCAAGTTCATCAGGAACTTCAGTTCTGTGGCAGCACCCATGTCAGACCTCACCAAAGGGACTGGTGGATCTTATGGCTGGTCTCCTCAGGTGGAAAAGGCGTTCAAAGACCTCAAGGACCGCTTCTGCACGGCACCCATTCTGGTCCTCCCGGACACTTCCCAACCATTCATCGTGGAGGTGGACGCCTCGGACAGTGGTGTCGGCACGGTGCTCTCTCAACGTTCGGAAGGAAAGCTGCACCCCTGCGCTTACTTCTCCCACCGCCTGAGTCCTGCGGAGTCCCGGTACGATGTGGGGGATCGAGAACTGCTAGCGGTCAAACTGGCCCTTGAGGAGTGGAGGCACTGGCTGGAGGGAGCGCAACATCCATTCCTGGTTTGGACTGACCACAAGAACCTGGAGTACCTCCAGCAAGCCAAGAGACTGAACCCTCGACAGGCTAGGTGGGCCCTGTTTTTCAGTCGGTTTGACTTCACCCTCTCGTACCGCCCCGGCTCCAAGAACACCAAACCTGACGCACTGTCCAGGCTGTTCTCTGCCACTAATAGGGAGAATGAAGTTGGGCCTATTATCCCTGTGTCCCGGATTGTGGCCCCTGTCCGCTGGGGTATTGAGGAGGCTGTTCGATGAGCCCAACGCCAGGACCCCGGTCCTGGGACGGGGCCACCGGGCCTCTTGTACGTCCCACATCAAGCCCAGGCCAAGGTTCTCCAGTGGGGTCACTCTTCCCCTCTCATCGCCCACCCGGGAGCTCGAAGGACCCTGGACTTCCTGAAAAGACGCTTCTGGTGGCCTAACTTGGAGAAGGAAGTAAGGTCATTTGTCCTGTCCTGTGAGGTTTGCACCAGAACCAAGAACCCACAACAGTGTCCCCAGGGTCTCCTGCATCCTCTGACCATTCCCCGGCGTCCCTGGTCCCACGTGGCAGTCGACTTCATCACGGGTCTCCCTGAGTCACAAGGTAACATGGTCATTTTGGTCATAGTTGACAGATTCTCCAAGGCCTGCTGCTTCATACCACTGTGCAAACTCCCCTCTGCTCTTGAAACAGCTAAACTTATGTTCAATCATGTCTTCCGAGTATTTGGTCTTCCACAGGACATCGTCTCAGACCGAGGGCCCCAGTTCTCCTCCCGAGTGTGGCACGGGTTCTGCAAGGTCATCGGAGCCACTGCCAGCCTCTCCTCTGGGTTTCACCCACAGTCCAATGGTCAGACGGAGAGGCTCAACCAGGACCTGGAAACCACCCTGCGAGGCCTGGCTATGGATAACCCGACATCGTGGAGCACCTGGCTGCCATGGGCAGAGTACGCCCACAACACCCTGCAGTCATCGGCCACCAAGCTGTCGCCATTCCAGTGCCAATTCGGGTTCCAGCCACCTCTGTTCCCGGACCAGGAGGAGGACGCGGGGGTGCCCTCGGTCAACCAATATGTGAGACGGTGTCGCAAGACCTGGAGTAAGGTCAGGAAGACCCTCATACAGACCTCCAGAACCAACCAGACTCAGGCCAACCGCCATAGAAGACCTGCACACGCTTTCCGCCCTGGGCAGCGGGTTTGGCTGTCCACTAAGGACCTTCCGCTGCGGGTGGAGAACCGCAAGCTTGCTCCTCGCTACATTGGCCCCTTCAAGGTGGTGAGCAGGGTGAACCCTGTCTCCTACCGGCTCCAGTTGCCCCGGACTCTGAGGATCAACCCCACTTTCCATGTTTCCCTGTTGCGGCCCGTACTGACGTCTACGTATGCCCCTGCCCCTAGGAACCCCCCACCCCCCCGCATCTTCCAGGGGCAGACTGTGTTCACTGTGCATCGCCTGCTTGACTCCCGCCGGGTCCGCGGCGGGTTGCAATATCTGGTGGACTGGGAGGGCTATGGTCCTGAGGAGCGCTGCTGAGTTCCTGCTCGGGATGTCCTTGATAAAGAACTATGTCGGGACTTCCATTCGGCCCATCCGGATCGCCCTGGGATAGAGGCCGCTGTTATTTCCTTTTCATGTCATGTTTATTTTGGCCTCTAGAGGCCGCCACTGTTCCTGTGTTTTGTGTTTTTGTTAATTGCCTGTTTGTCCTGATTATCTTCACCTGTGTCCTTAATTAGTTTGTGTATTTATACCCCTGAGTTCAGTCCTCTTGTCACGGAGTCTTTGTGCTGTTATGTTTATCTCCCGTTTCCTTTGTACTGTGTTCTTGGTTTTGCACTTTGCTTTCTTTTGGATTTAGTAGTGACTGTTTTTGGATCTTCTGAGCTTTTGCATTTTTGCCTTTTCCTTTTTGGACCTTAAACTTTTGATATTTTATTTTTCCCTTTGTCTTCCCAGTGTTAGATTATACTCTTTGTTGTTTTTTGTTTTGCCCTGTATATAGTGTATATAGTATAAATAAACCTTTTGATTCTTTTTCTACTCACGCCTCTGCATTTGAGTCATCCCCCTGATGGCCTAGTGGGGGTTTGCTGGATCATCACACCAACGAACCAGGCTCGAATCCCAGCAAAACCCTAACAAACTGAGACAATCACATTCTGAAGCAAATTAAATAATCTTATATTGGTAACTTAAACACACAATACAAGTTACATGTATTAATCTAAATGCAGGTAAACAATGTGGTATTTTTGTTGTTTTTTTATCCAAATGAGAGTCGAGCTTACCCGTCTGTGTTCTCGCTTCTTGAAGGCTGATCTTGCGGCCGATTGTTTTGAAACAATCTGACTTTCAGTTACTTGTTCAGTTCTCCGTTCATTCACTTCTTCCTTGTAAGGGTGAGATGGCAGCAATATCCAATTTAGAAATAAGACGGCTGCTCCACTCATTCTCTCTATACTGTGTATTCCGCCATTACTGCTCGGCTCAGGCAATTAGTAAAACCTGGGATGGAGTGGGATGTCACCGGTTTTAGCAACAACCACGGAGAGGTCACTGCCCAAGCAATATGTCCCGTCCTGTTCCATCCCAGGATTTAGCAACAAGCCTCAGCTCACGCTCCAGGAGGACTGGTGCAACTGAATTCACTTTTAAAAAATAAAATGAAATAAATTATTTTCTTGTTCTTTAATTGTTGGGACTGCACCCTCTTTCAATACGGGCTTATAGCCAACACTCCTCAACAGATCAGAGGTCTCGTACAAGTTTGGAGTTCACAAACAACCGATCCCAGGACCTCAGATGGGGTAAGAGAGAGCTAAATTGCGTAAGCCAGGAGTCCATACTGGAATCTTCTGCTCTGTCATCAGATTTCTTGTCCCATCACGACACCAAAAGGAGTCATGAAAGTACTGTAAGAGCCTATGGAATGAAGGTTTCACTCAAGGTCACATGACTTACAACTAGGGTGACACAACAAAGACACATTCCCATACCAGGGCTCAAACCCAGGCTACCTCAGTGAAAACCAGGAATCCTGACCACTAGACCATATTGGACAGCCTTAAAGTCTAAAGGCCACCTTTAAAATGCTTAGGCCATTGTTGAGAACCCAGGATTTTTCCAGAAAAGTAGCTGTCAATTTTCATTTTGTTTAGTTGTGTGGCTAGCAGCTTGAACTTTGTTGTGATTAGAAAGTGTATTATCCAGAATATTGCATGGGATAAAAGAGAGCCATGCCAGCCACAAGCCAAACTTAGAATATTCTCATCCATAATAAGACACAATATCTCTTGCTCCACAAAGTTCACATCCATGCACAGGTTTGATTTTTGTTGGAGTTTAAAAGAACTTTACACAGTCCCATTTCTAAGGGGCTGCAGGAGTGATATCATGACCAAAGCATGCAGGACTGAATGGAGATGTTATCTGTAAGAAAATTTTCCCTCTCTCAAAGGGTTGCTGGTCATAGCCCATGATCAGACTGTGAGCAGAAGCTTCGAGCTTTGTCAGAGTTAGCTTTTAGAACACAGGTTTCATTGGCCTTGTTGAAAGATGTCCTCGCTTCAGAAAATGATATAGGTAACTCCAAGAATGTTGAACCTTGGTCCAATCTACTGAGCTGTGCAGGCTCTAAGGTGAGCTGTCTTGACCCATAGGACATGTATTTTCTTTTAGAACATGAAGCATTTTGACCATCAGGTCACTTGAAAAATGTTACCAGCATGATTCCGGAACAGAAGGTTGCATTTTCAAGCCAACAAGGTGTCATCTTGTCTCTGTATAACTCATACAAAACACCTTTTCCAAATGATTGCCCATCATCTGGAACAAATAATGATCAAAAATACTTGTTTAACCTGCAAAATGAGATAGTTAACTCATAGAATTTGAATCTTGGTCCTATCAACTGAGCTGTGCAGTCTATAAGGTGAGCTGTACTGAACCATAGGACATATTTTCTTTTCAAACATGAAAAAGATTGACCATCAGGTCACTTGGAAAATGTTACCATCATGAGTCTGCTTTATGACCATCATTCTAAAGTCTTATCTTGGTTCAAGGAATCCCTTTCTTGTTATGGTATTGGACTACTTTGACAAGTATCACAATTTTCAACCATGCCTGTCTTTTTGGAACAAGGATATCAATTGACTAAAAAGCAAGTCTGTTCCTCTGACAAAGACAGAATTAAGCATTGGACCATCAGATTAAAACACTGATGCGCTCCTGAGCTTTCCAGGCTCCTATTTCTTTAAGGGTCAAAGCATGTCAGGACTTTGGACACACATTTTCAACAGGTTCCTTTGATTCAATGGAAGCCCTGCTCATACCATCTGGTGTTTGTCGTATTCAAAAATGTCATAATATACCTTTCCTTTGAACCCTCAAAACAGGGTACCCTCAAAAACCAACTTTTCCACTGATTGCCCATCATGTGACACAAATAGTGACGTAAAGGATTCATATAAAAGTGTGAAGTTAACTGAAAGAAAGTTGACACCTTGGTGTTGTCACATTGGATGACAAGTGCCTAAGTTGAGCATCAGTTGTCCACACTTTATATTCACACAATTGCCATATGATCCATTAATATATTGGGAAGGGAAATCCAGTCAGGTTATGCTTCATATTGAGCTCATCCTCTGCAAAAGCTCGAGTTCAGAGCAATACAAACTTTGTACCATGATGGTTCGGTCTATAACCTTTTAGCTCAGGTGCAATGGTTTCGTATCTGACTCCAGATCAGAAGGTTGCATGTTCAAATCACGTTGAGGTCATGCACCAACAGAATGCTGTTGGCTTTTTGCAGAGACTTTCAGATGGACTCCAATCTCTAGGATGACCATTCAGGATTTTGCCAAGCTCATGCAAAAAGGTAATATTGCTCTGCTAACAACTCTTTCACCAAAGTGCCTTTCATAACTTCGCAACCTAATGTAATATGTTTACAAAATTTGTCCACTGGGCTTGCTTGAAAAAATGCTGCAAAATACTACTTGAGAAGCTTTCAGAACTCAGGTTTCAGTGGCCTTGTTGAAGGATGTCTGAGCTTCAGAAAATGGTATCGGGAACTCAAAGAATGTTGAACCTTGGTCCTATCTACTGAGCTGTGCAGGCTTGAAGGCGAGCTGTATTGAACCATAGGACATGTATTTTCTTTTAGAACATGAAGAATTTTGGCCATCAGGTCACTTCGAAAATGTTACCAGCATGACTCCAGATCAGAAGGTTGCATGTTCAAGCCAACAAGGTGTCATCTTGTCTGTGTATACCTCATACAAAGCAGCGCTCTGCCACCTTTTCCAAGAAGTTTGATCATCAAGTCACTTCGAAAATGTTACCAGCATGAGTCTGCTTTATAACAGTCATGCTAAAATCTTATCTTGGTTCAAGGAAAACCTTTTTTGTCAATGTATTGGACTCCTTCGACAAGCATCACCATTTTCAACCATACTTGTCTTCTTGGAACAAGGAGACCAATTGACTAATAAACAAGTCTGTTCCTCTGACAAAGACGGAATTCATCATTGGACCATCAGATTAAAACACTGATGTGCTCCCGTCTGAGCTTTCCAGGCTCCGCTCTTCTGTTTCTTTAAGAGTCAAAGCATGTCAGGACTTTGGACACACATTTTCAACAGGTTCTTTTGATTCAATTGAAGCCATGCTCATACCGTCTGGTGTTTGTCACATTCAAAAATGTCTTAATATACCTTTCCTTTGAACCCTCAAAACAGGATACCCTCAAAAACCAACTTTTCCACTGATTGCCCATCATGTGACACAAATAGTGACAAAAAGGATTTATCTAAAATGTAGGCTGCAGGGCACGGATGTAGATTGCCTTCTAAACACCACGCTCAAACCACCTGTGGTCCCTGTCTAGCACTTTAACGTCCTCAATGTTGACACTGTGGTCAGTACAGGCCTTGTGTATGTAGTATGACACCTCAAACAGGGGTTCAGGGAGCATAGGTGTCCTAGCTCAGTTAACTCCTCTTTGGTGTCATACCACATACACAAGGCTTGTCCTGACCACAGCGTCAACATTGAGGACGTTAAAGTGCTAGACAGGGACCCCAGGTGGTTTGAGCATAGTGTTAAGAAGGCACTCTACATCCATGCCCTGCAGCTGACCCTCAGTAGAGAGGGGGAGGAGATACCAACTTCCAGAGATCTACACTAAGCTTGTCAGAGCGCATGTGTGCACTGACATCACTTCTTAGCCCAGTTCATCACAGCTGAAGAAGGATCCAGCTGGATCCGAAAATTCCCAAGTGAGTTTTCATTTTTTTGTGTTGAGATCAAAATTAAAATAATAATAATAATTTAAATTCTAAACTGTATGAGGTTCAGTGTGGTGAAGAGGCAGTTGTACACATATAGGCCAGCAATGTCATACTCAGGCCATGATTTAAAACTACTGCAATAATTCAATTTACTATATTCTTCTGGAAACAACAGCCAAAAAGGGTTCATGGTGACTGATTTATCTTCAATGGTGTGTTTTTTTTTTCTTTTTTTTTTAAAGTCAAGTTTGGAGTCTGAATAGTTCAGTCAGGAGAGCAGTAGACTTCTCATCCATTGCCTTCTTGGATGGAAAAGTAAAAACTTAGCTGAAAACCCGATTAGAAGGCATTCACCTTCTCTGATCCAGCTGCTGCTTCAAATCATTCTTTCGCTGTGACATGCTCAAGTACAGAGAGTCTGTTTTGAGGAAAGGTGAGAAAATTGGTTAGATTTTGATGGCATGGTCAAAAGTGTTCTTCTTTGAAAAGAATGCAAGTACAATACTTCAACAAAATAGTCTATGGTTCAAACATTCCCAATCTAGCCTACTGAAGTCAGCCAGCCCACTGAAACCTGTGTTCTGAAAACTTTTCCAGCAGTATTTTGAGGAATTTTATTTTCAACAATCCCAATGGACAAATTTTGAAAACATATTACATGAAAGAGCCACTTTTATCCAGGGTGACATATAACAGATCCAGGAAAGCAGCTGGGGGTTTGGTGCCTTGCTTAAGAGTACTTCAGCCATTCCTGCTGATACAGAGACCCAAACAAGCAACCTTTTCGTTCCAAAGGTGCCTCTCTAACCATTGGGCCATGATGTCCCCTATTATGCTAGCTTGTTAAGTTATAAAGGGGAATTCAGTGAAAGAATTGTTAGCCGAGCAATCTTATGTTTTGCAGGAGCTTGTCAAAATTCTGGATAGTCATCATCCATCTGAAAGTCCCTGCATTTGACTGTGCAAAAAGCCCAACACCATTCTGTTAACACATCTACATGTAAATATCAGGAAATAAAAGCTGAAATTTTGACCCATCATATCTTCATCTTTTGACCTCAAACACAAATGTCTTCAGTGTGTGGCAGAAAAGCAACAGAATTGGCCTTGCTATTCCAGTACTTTTGGCTTTGCAGCTGGAAATACTGTCAGAGCTGTTAATATCAAAAATGAAGTACTACATTCTGAGCAGCACTATGATATAAGCAGCTTTGAGAGTTGTGTGGTGGTGTAGTAGTTAGCACTGTTGCCACACAGCAAAATGGTTCCAGGTTTGAACTTCATGGCTAGTGGGGGACTTTCTGTGTGAACTTTGCATGTTGTCTGTGTGGAATTCCTCTGGGTGCTCCAGTTTCCTTCCACAGTTCAAAGACATGCAGATGAGGTAAAAAATAATAATCAGCCGCTGGGGTTGCACAAGCTAGTGCATATTTAGCGCTAGTCCCAACCCTGGGTATGGACCCTTTTCACGTGACGTCACAACAAACGCGGCCACCATTTTGGACATGAACTACCAGTAGTCTACCACAGCCAACAACGAGGAATGACGGCGAAGCATCGAAAGGAATATAGCCATCAAAGAAAGTTTTTACTTTCAACAAGACTTCCATCATGCCATTATATTGTTGTGCACCTGGATGTAGTAACCATCAACACACAAGGCAAGATTTATCATTTTATCGGATCCCGACAGATGCTGACCGACAGAGAAGATGGATGGTCTCTAAAATATTGGCAAAATGATGTTTATTGACATATCAATCGTGTGTAACGGGAAGCATTTGCATATCCGAAGTGTTGTGTTTACATCAAAGATAAAATATACCAATATGACAACGACTGCTGCTGCCAGGTTGGGGACACAAACTAGTAGAAAGGAAGTGTGCCAACAATGCCAACACACTTCCTTTGTGGTCGATTCTGCTTTAAGGTAAGATGCATTTAATTATTCGTCTGCTGTGGGTTTGGAATCGGTAGCCTGACCGATTCATTCATGTTTGTGGTGCCATTTGTTTGTTGACGCGTGTTGAAATGGAAGATTGGTTGTTGACATGATTTCCAGTGATGCTTTGGTGCTGCTGTGGATCAGATGTGTTGAGTAGACTGACTGTTTTTTTTTTCTTGCATGTGGTATCATTGTTGACGCGAGGTTGTTTTTTGAACATGCCAATGTGGACACGATTTCCCCTGATGAGTTATGACTTCAGACGTGATGCGTGTGTGGAGGTGTGGAGTCTGCGTGATATGTGCGTAAGATAGGCTTCTCATGTGTTTGGAGATCTGCGCTCTGAGACAAGCGCAAGCACCCCCCCCAAGGGAAAAAAGGGACCCCCCCGAAAATATCGGCATAGTTCGAACACTGGGTTGGAGAAAGTAATGGCAAATAGTGAGTGCACAAACCATCGAAGGTAAACTTTACACAGCGCCAGGGCAGTGTGATGGTATGTTTACTTTTAGATTGTGTTAGCTTATCAATGAACACACTCGTCACTTGACGAGTTTCACGTCTTTAAGACGGATACTTTAATGTGTGTTAGGTATTATTGTTGCAGTCTAAACAGTCATTGTAGCAGCTAGATGAGCGAGAACCGAAAGGCTCTGTGCCATAACCCATTCTTTCTTCATGTCCAAAATGGCGGTCGCGCTTATGAAGGTCACGTGAGTGAAAAGGGTCCATAGTGAGGAGGGTTACATCTGGTGTTGGGGGTGAAGCTATGGTGAATGAAATATGAGGCTCCTAAACTGATCTGCTGGGGTGACCCCTAATGGGAGCAGCTGAAAGAAGCAGACTCTACTTAATTTTATTGATCTGTTTAAAGGAAACGATTAAAGGGGCTAGCTCACTCTTCCCAAAATCCAATTTGTTGTTGTTGTTGTATTGTTTTGTTTTGAAAGCAGATGATCACTACATGCTAGCTCTCTTTGCAGCAAAATGTCCGCAAATTCACTGTTAGTCATCCTTTCAATACCAATCTCAAACTTTTCTATGTCTATGTGTCATACGTGGAATCTTTGAACAAATTATACCTTTATCATTTCTTTCTTTCGTGGGCACCCACATGATGGCCAAGACCAGTTTGGGTCTATTACTGTGAAATGCAAACACCATTTATTTATAATTATTTTAAATTGAGCAATACATAGTGACATTTAAAAATATAAATAAAGCTTAGATTTGTGAGGAACAAAGGAGAATTATTGATCAGAAAGACCGACAGTAAAACACATGACAGTCTGACCTGTCATGATATCCAGTTTCATTGAGTTGGACAAACATGGATTTCTTTCATGTTGTCTCTAAAAAATTATATATATATATATATATATATATATATATATATATATATATATACTGTATATGCTCATCGACACTCCCGTTTGACATGTTGAGTGTGATCACAAACTCTCTTTGTCATATATTTTTCATTACTGCTAAGCATTATTTCAGTGTTAAAACACCTACTTTCATTTCATTCCTATTTTCATTGATGTAGTCGAGAACACAATGTAAGTAGCAGCTAAACAGTAAATAGCTTGTGGCTTATCTAGTTATTATGGGATATCTGTGACTGTACCTGAAAAACTAAAGCAAATTAAAAACTAAACCTAAATTCCGTAAAATGAAGCTAAACCTACTGATACACTTGTAAAATTAATGAGAAACTCAACTGAAATAAAAAAAAATAACCTTAACAATTAAAAAACAAAAAAGAATGAAAATTTCAAAACTATAATAATTCTGGTGAAGATGCTGTGTAAAATATAAATAAAAATAGAATGTGTTGATTTGTAAATCATGGAAACCCTCTCTTTCATTGAAAACAGTCCAAAGACAACATATCAAATGTTGAAACTGAGAAATTTTATTGTTGTTTGAAAAATATATGCTAATTTGAAATTCAATGAAAGGAACACATTTCAAAAAGTTGGGACAGGGGCACTCTGTAAATGTTCTCAAACATTTACAGAGTGTTTTTAAAAGTAGAGGTGATGCAGCACTGTGCTGCATCACCTCTACTTTGAAAAACACTCTGTAAATGTTTGAGAACTGAGGAGACCAAGTGCTGTAGTTTTGAAAGAGAATTGTTGGCCCATTCTTGCCTGATTATAGGATTTCAGTTGCTCAAGAACTTGGAGTCTCCTTTATCGTATTTTGCATTTCATAATGCACCAACTGTTTTCATTGGGAGACAGGTCTGGACTGCAGGCAGGCCAGTTTAGCACCCCGAATCTTTTATTACGGCACCATATAGTTGTAATGTGTGCAGAATGCAGTTTGACATTGTCTTGCTAAAATTAGTAAGGCCTTCCCTGAACAGGACATTGGCAGTGTGTTGCCCTAAAACCTGTATATGTCATTCAGCGTTAATGGTGCCTTCCCAGATGTGCAAGCTACCTATGCCATGTGCACGAATGCCCCCCCATACCATCACAGATGCTGCCTATTGAACTTTGTGCTAATAACAAACTGGATATATGGTCCATCTCATCTTTAGCCTGGAGGATGCAGCATCTGGGATTTCCAAAAAGAATTTTGCATTTTGATTCATCAGACCACAGGACATATATAGTGGAAGTTCATTATGTCTGACTATTTAAGTATGTTTAAGTTCGTTTCTTAGACAAGGATTTTAAGATCGTTACCTTGTTGACAGTTTCAGCGTGAAACTTCCGCCTTCCTCAGAATTGTCACCAGATGTCAGGTGGTGATGTGCCTTATCAGCTGATGTTACATTACGGAGGCGTGAATGTCCTGTCCGATTTGACAGGTAGTTCACGCCTCCTGCTGTCAGGTCGCTTCCCCAGGATGGCGCTCCAGGTGTGCGACAGCGCATACGCTCCCTCATCCCGGTTTATCGTCCTTTGTGCCCGCTTGCTTATCTCCACTGCCTCTAAAATCCAATGCTGGTATCTATTTTCTTCAGCGAAAATGACTCTGGCCTCTTCCCAATTCATTATGTGATTTTGTCATTTGCAGTGGTCTGAAATGGCTGATTTTAGGTTTTCTTGGTGTGCTTTTTCTTTTTCAGATCTTGTGTGTCTTTTTGTTGTTTCTTTCTCACATTCTATTTGGTGTTCTTTCCTTCGTGTATGGAAGCATCTGCCCATTTCACCAATATAGACTTTGTTACATGAACGGCAAGGGATTTCATAGATGACATTGCATTTGTTGTCCGGTTGTATTTTGTCTTTGGGGTGAACTAACAACTGTCGGAGGTTCTTGTATGGTTTGACTGGGGTGTTGATATGATATTTCCTCATGGATCGTTGGATGCATTCTGTGACTCCATTTATGTATGGTAGTGTGACAAAGCCCCGGTTTGTTTTTTCGGTGTTTTTTCTTGTTTGTTTGTTTTTTTCCTTTGTTTGTGTCTGTAGTTTCCCTTTTCAGATTGCCCACGGTGGATATTGGCAGTTTTTTAATGCCTGTTGAATGTGTTGGTCCTCCTCCTGTCTGTCTTTCTCCTCTGTGATGTTCTGTGTTCGGTCGTATAGTGTTCTGATAACTGACATTTTGTGTGCAATGGGATGTTCAGATGTCCAGAGAAGATATTGGTCGGTGTGTGTAGGTTTTCTGTATGTTGTAATTCTAATGTTCCCTTCTTCTGTGTGGTGTATTTTTAGGTCCAAAAAAGCTATTGTCTTGTCCATTTCCTCTTCGTGTGTGAATTTTATGTTGCCTGTCTTGTCTATGGAGTTTAGGTGATCCGTGAGTTGTTGTCTGTGGCCTGTTTTGGTTATTTCGAGGATGTCATCAACATATCGTTTCCAGAAAATGGGTTTGCAGTTGTCCGGTGCTGTTTCTATGGCTCGGGTTGTCAAATCGGACAGGACGTTCACGCCTCCATAACGTAACATCAGCTGATAAGGCACGTCACCACCTGACATCTGGTGACAATTCTGAGGAAGGCGGAAGTTTCACGCTGAAACTGTCAACAAGGTAACGATCTTAAAATCCTTGTCTAAGAAATGAACTTAAAAATACTTAAATAGTCAGACATAATGAACTTCCACTATATATTAAGAATAAGTTATGGAGAAGATTGTGCCAAAGAGTTACGCTACCTGGACAAACTATGGAAAAAACTGGCGTGACAAAGAAACCATCTCTGCTTCAATCTCCGCTGCCGGGACGAGGGCATCATTCCAGCAAGCCTCTACATCAAAAATCCAATTCCAACAAGAAACACGGAAAGGACTATTGAAAAAGCGCGAATGACTCTGGTAAGAGAAAGAATCAGATGCACGACAAACAAAATCAACAATTTAAACACAGAAATAGCACAACGAACACAAGATTTCAAATGCCGGTTCAAACTCAGCAGTGACATGGAAAAAAATATGGAAGAGCATCTGAATACAATACAAGAAAAAGAGTTCTCAAAAACAAAAACACATCACATTAAAAAACTGAATAGGCTTATCAGGAAAAAGACACAAAACAAATGCAAGGACAAGCAAATAAATGAAAAATGGATTTGCAACCTGTCTAAACACGCACTAACAACAGCAGAATGCACTATACTCTCACGGGGCCTTAATTATGCCATTACACCAAATAGAATCCCACACAAAGAATTCATATTGGCAACGGAACTAGCATGCAACATGATACAGGACCAAGGACAGAAGGCCTCATTAAGGAATGTAATAGCAGGTATCCTCACCTCAGCTAAACTGTCATCCAGAAATACAACTAAACAGGAAATGGAAGCCATCAGGACACTTGCAAAGAACAACAAAATAACAATACTACCGGCTGACAAAGGGAGGACTACGGTTATCCTGGACACTACTCAATACGAAAAACAAATGAATGAAATACTCATGGACCCAAACACATATGAAGTACTCAAAAAAGACCCAATGGAGGAAAAGAAAAAAAGATTGAAGCTATTACTTAAACCATTACTGGACGACAATAAAATCGATAAACAAACATACAACCACCTTATCCCCACAGCAAACATCACCCCCCGGATATACGCCACACCGAAAATTCATAAACCCGGAGCACCACTAAGACCTATTGTAGACAGCATAGGATCAGTTACCTACAACCTTTCTAAGACACTTGCAGACTTAATCAAACCACTCCTTGGACTTACGGAATACCACTGCAAAAACTCAAAACAACTGGCAAAAGAATTAAAGGAAATCAAGATAAAAAAGGATGAAATCTTCGTATCACATGACGTCATATCCCTCTTTACAAAAACACCGGTCACAAACACACTCATCATAGTAGAAAACTGGTTAAAAGCAGACAGAACTCTGAAAAAATGCACAAAACTTACAGCACAGGACATAAAACTGTTGTATTTCATTTCGGCTTCCACATATTTCCAATTCAGAGGCACAATTTACAGACAAAAAGAGGGATTTGCAATGGGGGACCCGCTATCTGCCACTCTATGCAACTTTTTCATGGAGGATCTGGAAACCCGAGCCATAGAAACAGCACCGGACAACTGCAAACCCATTTTCTGGAAACGATACTTTGATGACATCCTCGAAATAACCAAAACAGGCCACAGACAACAACTCACGGATCACCTAAACTCCATAGACAAGACAGGCAACATAAAATTCACACACGAAGAGGAAATGGACAAGACAATAGCTTTTTTGGACCTAAAAATATACCACACAGAAGAAGGGAACATTAGAATTACAACATACAGAAAACCTACACATACCGACCAATATCTTCTCTGGACATCTGAACATCCCATTGCACACAAAATGTCAGTTATCAGAACACTATACGACCGAACACAGAACATCACAGAGGAGAAAGACAGACAGGAGGAGGACCAACACATTCAACAGGCATTAAAAAACTGCCAATATCCACCGTGGGCAATCCGAAAAGGGAAACTACAGACACAAACAAAGGAAAAAAACAAACAAACAAGAAAAAACACCGACAAAACAAACTGGGGCTTTGTCACACTACCATACATACAGTGGTGCTTGAAAGTTTGTGAACCCTTTAGAATTTTCTATATTTCTGCATAAATATGACCTAAAACATCATCAGATTTTCACACAAGTCCTAAAAGTAGATAAAGAGAACCCAGTTAAACAAATGAGACAAAAATATTATACTTGGTCATTTATTTATTGAGGAAAATGATCCAATATTACATATCAGTGAGTGGCAAAAGTATGTGAACCTCTAGGATTAGCAGTTAATTTGAAGGTGAAATTAGAGTCAGGTGTTTTCAATCAATGGGATGACAATCAGGTGTGAGTGGGCACCCTGTTTTATTTAAAGAACAGGGATCTATCAAAGTCTGATCTTCACAGCACATGTTTGTGGAAGTGTATCATGGCACGAACAAAGGAGATTTCTGAGGACCTCAGAAAAAGTGTTGTTGATGCTCATCAGGCTGGAAAAGGTTACAAAAACATCTCTAAAGAGTTTGGACTCCACCAATCCACAGTCAGACAGATTGTGTACAAATGGAGGAAATTCAAGACCATTGTTACCCTCCCCAGGAGTGGTCGACCAACAAAGATCACTCCAAGAGCAAGGCGTGTAATAGTAGGTGAGGTCACAAAGAACCCCAGGATAACTTCTAAGCAACTGAAGGCCTCTCTCACATTGGCTAATGTTAATGTTCATGAGTCCACGATCAGGAGAACACTGAACAACAATGGTGTGTATGACAGGGCTGCAAGGAGAAAGCCACTGCTCTCCAAAAAGAACATTGTTGCTCGTCTGCAGTTTGCTAAAGATCATGTGGACAAGCCAGAAGGCTATTGGAAAAATGTTTTGTGGATGGATGAGACCAAAATAGAACTTTTTGGTTTAAATGAGAAGTGTTATGTTTGGAGAAAGGAAAACACTGCATTCCAGTATAAGAACCGTATCCCAT
The DNA here is from genome assembly GCF_027579695.1 of Neoarius graeffei. Classification (NCBI taxonomy): domain Eukaryota; kingdom Metazoa; phylum Chordata; class Actinopteri; order Siluriformes; family Ariidae; genus Neoarius; species Neoarius graeffei. The sequence continues at coordinate 3,928,664 of NC_083587.1, forward strand.
CTGTGAAACATGGTAGTGGTAGTATCATGGTTTGGGCCTGTTTTGCTGCATCTGGGCCAGGACGGCTTGCCATCATTGATGGAACAATGAATTCTGAATTATACCAACGAATTCTAAAGGAAAATGTCAGGACATTTGTCCATGAACTGAATCTCAAGAGAAGGTGGGTCATGCAGCAAGACAACGACCCAAAGCACACAAGTCGTTCTACCAAAGAATGGTTAAAGAAGAATAAAGTTCATGTTTTGGAATGGCCAAGTCAAAGTCCTGACCTTAATCCAATCGAAATGTTGTGGAAGGACCTGAAGAGCAGTTCATGTGAGAAAACCTACCAACATCCCAGAGTTGAAGCTGTTCTGTACGGAGGAATGGGCTAAAATTCCTCCAAGCTGGTGTGCAGGACTGATCAACAGTTACCGGAAACGTTTAGTTGCAGTTATTGCTGCACAAGGGGGTCACACCAGATACTGAAAGCAAAGGTTCACATACTTTTGCCATTCACAGATATGTAATATTGGATCATTTTCCTCAATAAATAAATGACCAAGTATAATATTTTTGTCTCATTTGTTTAATCAAGTTCTTTTTATCTACTTTTAGGACTTGTGTGAAAATCTGATGATGTTTTAGGTCATATTTATGCAGAAATATAGAAAATTCTAAAGGGTTCACAAACTTTCAAGCACCACTGTAAATGGAGTCACAGAATGCATCCAATGATCCATGAGGAAATATCATATCAACACCCCGGTCAAACCATACAAGAACCTCTGACAGTTGTTAGTTCACCCCAAAGACAAAATACAACCATGACAACAAATGCAATGTCATCTATGAAATCCCTTGCCGTTCATGTAACAAAGTCTATATTGGTGAAATGGGCAGATGCTTCCATACACAAAGGAAAGAACACCAAATAGAATGTGAGAAAGAAACAACAAAAAGACACACAAGATCCGAAAAAGAAAAAGCACACCAAGAAAACCTAAAATCAGCCATTTCAGACCAACTGCAAATGACAAAATCACATAATGAATTGGGAAGAGGCCAGAGTCATTCACGTTGAAGAAAATAGATACCAGCGTTGGATTTTAGAGGCAGTGGAGATACGCAAGCGGGCACAAAGGACGATAAACCGGGATGAGGGAGCGTATGCACTGTCGCACACCTGGAGCGCCGTACTGGGGGAGCGACCTGACAGCAGGAGGTGTGAACTACCTGTCAAATCAGACAGGACGTTCACGCCTCTGTAACGTAACATCAGCTGATAAGGCACGTCACCACCTGACATCTGGTGACAATTCTGAGGAAGGCGGAAGTTTCAAGCTGAAACTGTCAACAAGGTAATGATCTTAGAATCCTTGTCTAAGAAACGAACTTAAAAAAGATCACAGGACAGTTTTCCACTTCGCCTCAGTCTATTGTAAATGAGCTCGGGTACAGAGAAGGTGGTGGTGGGTCTGAATATTGTTTATCTACGGTTTTAACTTCCATTCATGGATGCATTGATGAACTATGTTCACAGACAGTGGTTTTCAGACGTGTTCCTGAGCCCATGTAATGATTTTCACTACAGAATCGTGTCTGTTTTTAATGCAGTGCCACCTGAGGGCTCAAGGGTCATGGAGCATCCATGATTAGTTTTTGTCCTTGTCCCGTGCATACAGAGATTACTTTGGATTCTCTGAATCTTTTCATGACATTATGTCCAGTAAATGATGTGATCCCTAAATTCTTTGCAATTTTATGTTGAAAGTTATTGTAGCACTATTTGTCTTTCACAGACTGGTGAACCCCTCCCCATCTTTACTTCTGAGAGACTCTGCCTTTCTGGTATGCTCTTTTAATAGATAGTTTTCACTGACATCACGGCATTCCGGGGAATGCCCCCCCAGCTGCCATCTTGGGGGGCAAACAAAACGGACCATCGCCATTACCGGCTACGTTATCTCGGACGAATTTATGAAGTTATATAGTCAGTTTTCTAAAATAAAGATCAATGTCGGCAAAATCAAGCAAATGGAAGTATATAGATACATTGGACAACATCTCACGACAACGGTATGCAGCCAAACTGGCCTTGATTGGGGGAATTGACCCCTACGAAGTGGACAAAGAAGCATTTTCAAGTGACTATGCAGGGCTGCCATCCATATCGTACCCTGATATTGTGAACTATTTCGTGAATAGTAAAAGTGCCTACACACTTGACGACCTCAAAGCATACAAGTCGCTGGAGTCATACAATTATTTTGTCTGTGGCTGGGTCCGTGAAGTCCACCATATAAAAACAAGTGACAGTCGTGTCCTAATTACAGCCAAGGTATGTAAACATTGGAATTTTAGAGCTCTCAACACTGCATATAAATATGTGTATGTACTGTATAATATCGAGTTGATTTAAGACAAATTTTACATCCATTAGTGGTATTACAGTACACTCAGCAGTTACAATTAGGCATTCTCCAGAGATTGTTCACACGATGTTTTGGTTTCCAAAAACAAACTTAAACACAATTGATTGTTTATTTAAACAACTTACCACTTATAAAATGATCGGAGCAGACTTTGCTGTGTTTGGAAGGCTGATAATCCTTGTGGTTGATTCTCGCAAGCCATAGATTTCTCCTTTGTATGCTGAGTTTCTTTGTTTGCTCGCCTTCATGCTCCTGTACAGTGGGAATTCCATAAAAGCTCCGCTTGACGTCATCATCTGACCTATTACGACAGCCGTGAATACAACAGGTGTGCACCATTGCTAGCTTTAAATAGTAATAATGTAACTATAAATGTAAATAATATATAAATAAATGTAACTCGCGCATTACAATGTGTGCTCAGTGACCCGTACGGTAAGCTAGCCCCACAAGATGGCCGCCACTAGGGAATCCCCGACTCTGTGACGTCATGTGAAAACTATCTATACCCACTCATGTTACTGACCTGATTCCAGTCAACCTAATTAGTTGTGAGATGTGCCAGCAGTTTTTTCAGCATTACACAATTTTTCCATTCTTTTTTTACACAATCTCAACTTTGTTTGAATTGCGTTGTTGACTTTCCATTCAAAATGATCATGATTTTTTAAAAAATACAATAATACAATTTCAATATTTGACATGTTGTCTTTGTGCTATTTTCAATGGATTATATTGTTTCTGTGATTTGCAAAATTTTGCATCCTGTTTTTATGAACATTTTACACAGCGTCCCAAGCTTTTTGGTACCAGGGTTGTACAGAAACCTGTGACTTGCCTTGCAGCTGTCAGAGCTGCTGTTATAGAAAATTAATCAGCACCAAATAGCCTAAGCTCTTGACTGAAGAATTCAGTAAAACAATCAAATAACATTATTCATTCAGCTTAAAGAAATGCTGAAATGAGAAAATTTGTTCTCTGCATTGGATCAGACATCTCCTCTTGGAATTGCAGCTGTTGAGAACTTATTCATATTTTTTTCTTACAAAATGAACAACAGGGCATTTGTCCCCTATTTTTTGTTCAACAGCACGATTCAAGGATACAAACCAACAGTTGTCTCTGTATAACTCATAAAAGGCAACTTACTACCACTTTTTCATTGTTTTCAACACTATTTATAAAATGAAGGGGCTTTTGTCATGCACAAACTGGACGAGTGCATTGTATGCATGGATTGGATTGTATGCATACAGTGTGCTGTCATCTTAATTTTAGGGTGTAGATATGGCAAGACATCCCAAAGTTCACAGGGAACAGAAAATTTCCATTCTCGAACGAACCTAATTCAGTCCTTGGGTGGTTAGGTGCTGCTACTTGTGGAGTGCCCAGATTAGCAAGGTGAATTTTTTTGGAAACGTGAACATTTTGACTGTGTACACTAGCATTCCCAAATGCATTTAAAGGAGTACGCCACCCCCAGGTGAAATTGAGTCAGTCCCTGCAGTCCCTAGAGTTGGATGAGTGAGCCAAAGCGTTTTGTAGCCGACCCAGGCATTGTCCTGATCTAGAAACACCCCGGTTAGCTTTAGCTTAGCGTAGTCACTGTAATCCGGCGTGTCCAGCTAGCATTGTCGTTGCAAAAGTGAATCAAATAACTCAAGATTTTTTATAATTATTTCTCATGACCTGTACATTCACATCGAGTACACATATCAATGCAAATTAACACGAAGGGATTTACTAGACCAATTTATATCTGGAACTATTTTCAGCCACAGCACAGGCAAAGCACCGCTGCAGGTGCAAAGACCACGCAGCACCACAACTTCCGTCAATACACCAGTGTTACCAGCATGTAGTTGGAGTAAGAGGAGAAGAGAAGAAGTTGTAGTAAGGTTGTTACGTAAGTAGTCTGAAGTTAGTTTCACATCTACTGAGGAAAAATGGTTATTTGCTGTGTGAAGGGCTGCAATAACAAGCAGAGGACTTACACGAACATAATGTTTCACAGAATTCCAAAACCAGTGGAATGAAGAAATCTTTGGCTTGCAGCCCTCGGCATTCCTGCAACAACACCAGTGGATAAAATCAATCAATATCATGTTTGCGATGAGCATTTCAAACCGGAGGACTACGAAGAAAAAATGCAGTATGCTACAAGAAAGGTGTTGCTACATCTGAAGGATACGGCCGTTCCATACATTTTCAGTACAGAGGCAGAACAGAGTTCATCATCCATGCCTGTAAGTATAATTTCTATCCCTCCTTCCTTGGGTTATACATTGCTAATGTTATAACTGAAACTTCCCGTTAGTCCGACTCACATTGTCGCTTCCAGTTTTATTGTATAACTTCATCACCGTTTCACCCTATTGACAATATGACGAGTTTACCTTTTACCGTTACCTGTGGCATGAAATAATTGTGGGGCTTGGTTACAGCATACAATCGCTCTGTTGACTCGCGTGTTTGATAAGAAGGTTGCAAAGAAGTCACTGTTCATGTAAAGTTTATGTAATAGACCATCCAACTAAAGATTTTTACCCAACTGACATAACATTAATACATGGGCATTGATACCAACTCTCAAGACTGTAGGCAAAATCCTCAAATCAGTCCCCAACCAACCTAGCTAATACAGTGGGTAATTTGTAGCGTCCATTCTTCCCATGTCAAAATGAGTGTTTGATCTTCGTTTAGGCTAACGTCACAAACAATACTAATTAGCCTAACCTGTGATACTTCTTTACACTTGCTGTAATGAATGGCATCTATCCAACAGTACACTGCCTTCCTGTACTTTTCCTGTACTTTATTCAAAAGGTTGTGTCTTCATGGAGTAATCATTTTAGTTGCATTATATCAACCATTTATCAGGGTGAGCTCAGTGATGTACAGGAAGATGTACAAGACACACCAGAAGTGGAGGATTCCTTCACTCTTTTTGCGTGTGTACCTCAGTCTACTCCTCAGAAATCCAGAACTCCAGACTTCAAGGCTCTATTACCTTTTCTGCAAACAACTTGTGCACAGGCAACATGCACCAAGTCACTGTCTGGCCTTGCACCCACATGGACACAACTGGTAGGCTAAAGAACCTTTTCTCATGCTGTTTTTACAGGTACTGTGCCATGTCACCAGAAAGTCGTTATTACATGCATCTATTCCTTTTGTAGGGCACAGCATCTTTGTCCATGCTGACTACTGTGTGCAGTCCAAGAAGAGGTCTAACATTTGATGTGAGTGGCAAACTTGGATATCCAGTATCTTGGATCCATTATGTCTAGATTACAATTACAGTAAAGCACAAATGTAGTTATAGAGCTGTTAGAAGATTGTGTAAGTTACAGTTTTTTGTGAGGTGACTAACGTGTGTGGGGGAAGCCGTGGCCTACTGGTTCAAACTTAGACCCAAAGGGTTGCTGGTCCCTAACCAGTGGACCACAGTTGAAGTGGCCTTGAACAAGGCACCCAACCCCTCACTGCTCCCTGGCCACCGCTGTAGCAGGCTACAGGGTTATTGTGTTCTTCACCCTCACTGTGTGTTTCACTAATTCACGATTGGGTCAAATGCAGTGACAAAATTGCTTGCCCATCAAGATTGATTATAAAATACAAATTCTAATGTTATACTGAAAATTTGATGGAATATGTTGATTTGTCAACAACAGGAGCCACACGACACAGCACAGGCGGAGATGGATATCAGCGCAACATCTGCCTTTGACATCAGCATGACCTCAGAGCCAGCTGCTGATCCAGCAGACATAGGTTTTGTCTCCTACTCGACCCCCTCCTCCTCTACCACAGGAAGCTCAACAAGGCTTTCTGGACAGCCAGGAGGTTGGCATGAGAGAAAGTGGATCGTAAACGAGTCCAAACTGATGGAACTATTTCAGAGATGTCCAAGTTGTGGAGCTTCAATGTGCGATCTGAACCAAACCAAAAAAACAATTGGCAGCCAACTAACAATAAAATGGGAGTGCAATAATGGACACACTGGGGAATGGCAATCCTGTCCCGATACACGAGGAATGCCTGAGAATAATCTCCTCACAGCAGCAGCCACACTCTTTACAGGTGCAACATACACAGACATTGTGGACTGGGCTGGGCTATTGAATCTTCAGCTACCTCAGAAAACAACTTATTACAATATACTGTACAGTCAAGTTATCTCATTCCAACTATTGATGAAACCTACAAGAAACAGGAAAGTGCAATCAAAGCCAGACTCATCTGCCAGACTCTGGATGGAGAAGTGGTGCACATCTGCGGGGATGGGAGGAGCGACAGCCCAGGTCATTCATCTAAATACACAACCTATTCTTTTATGGATGACGCCACCAAACAGATCATTGGTTTCAATTTAATTCAGGTAAACAAAACAAAACTAAAGAAAAATAAATGAACAAAAATATTGGAAACAAAATCCTAATATGTATTGTCTAAAATGTCATTATGTAGTAGTAGCTTTATTTGTCAATTTCTTCACATGTACAAGACATACAAAGGAGACAACCTTGATCAGGACCCAGGAAGAGACAACAATTTGCCGGTGTCTTTGGGAGGTGGGGGAAGGAAAGCGAGAGTGTCTCACTTCCATGTTCTCCGGGGGAGTTGTTTTTCCAGCAACGGCCTTGGCCAAGACCTGTGCTGGTTAGGGAGGCCGAAAGCACATAAGATTGGGGTTGTTTAGGTTTAGGGCGAGAAGCCTTCCATTTTTCAAAGCACTCTTTGTCCATACTGGGCTCTGATGACATGATCATCATTATGACATGATTTTTCAGTTTGGAGAGCAGGGTGGAGAGAGTCTCTCGAGACAGACAGAGAGCAAAGCAGGGAAGATGAGGAAGGAATGTGACCGCCTCCTCTGAAGGCCAGACCACACTTATTTGTAACCTTGTGCCCTCTAGGTGACCCAAGCCAAAAATTCAGTCGCCATGGAGCCGATGGGTTTCAAGAAAGGGCTGGATAAGCTGTTGGATGAAGGGATTGCTGTAAAAGTGGTAACCACTGATAGACATCCCTCCATTAGGAAGATGATGAGAGAGGACTATCCAGATGTAACACACCAGTTTGACCCTTGGCATGTGACAAAAGGTTAGTTTACAAGGGCACCATTATGCAAAGGAGCCCAACATCATTTTGCATGTGGATTCTCTAATCTGAATTTTCATTCTTTTCCATATTAATTTAGGGATAAAAAAAGAAAATGGTTGTGGCAGCAAACAGGAGAAATTGCAAGGACCTTGCACCGTGGACAAAAAGTGTGAGCAACCACATGTGGTGGAGCTGCAGCTCATGTAAAGGAGATGCAAAGGTACAAGCATGCACAGTGCAAAGTGAAAGATGTATTTCTGAAATTATTATTGAACACATATATAATGCACAGTGAAACGGCTGGCTAACAATCACCACAGACAACTGGCATCAATTAAATTATGGTATTCAGGAGTTTTTTTTTTTAAATATTGTGCAAGGAATGTAACAGAATACAAAAAATGTTTTCTACTTGTGCTACAATAAATCAGAAGTTACAGAGACGATGGACGTCCGTCCTCCATCATATCCATCACGGGCGATTGCTCTAAGACAATGAGGAAGGCTCAGCCTCCTCTAAAAATGCCCTTATAACTTTAATGTGTGCATGAGTTTCTCCCCCTCATGACAGCGCGATGCAGCGCAGCCTCAGTGGGCTTCAATGGCATTTGGGAGCTCTGCGCTTTTCAATCTCAAAATGCAAGATGATTATTAGACAAATACTGCGAAAATGCCCGCCTACGGACTCCCACGGACTCCCAGCTTCAGTGGACTTCAACGGCATTTGGGAGCAATGCGCTTTTCAATCTCAAAATGCAAGACGGTTATTGGACAAATACTGCGAAAACGCCCGCCCACGGACTCCGAGCCTCACATGGGAGGGACATGGCAGTTTCCGCGAGGAGACTGGTGAATGGTGAAAGCGGCCGGATATTTTCTTTGATTGACAGCTCGTTTCAAATATAGACAGGCAGCGGTGAATTTCAGTTCAGTCCCATGCAGACTCGCAAGTGCTGTGGTGTATTGTAAGAGATCAGCTTACATTTCGATTTCATTCATTACATACGGTTTCTACCAGCTTTTTTAGTTTGTATATATTTTCATTGTAAATAAAGTGTAAATATAGTGTTGTCAAGTTTGCTATCTTAGTTCCAGAAATTTCGTTTATTTGAGTGACTGAACTTGAACTTGAGGGGGCTAGTCAGCTAGCAAGAAAGCTGCGCACGGATGCCAAGCATTGCTGATTTAAGTTTGGCGAAGCCATTTGCCAGTCTTCCTTTCGAGGAAAAAATTAAAATTAAAGAGGAGGGTAGACCAACTCCTCAAATTGACTTGGTGAAAAAGGTAGGGAATAATACTCATTCCTTTCAGCTCTCCTGGTACGAGAAAGTGAATTGGCTAACAGCAAGTGACCCACATCAACAACAGTAAATAGGCTACTTTATTAATGGATGGACCAAAAATATAGAATCTATTTAAAATGTTTATGCTGAGTATATTATATTGGAATATATATTTTTCTGGATATGAATTAAACACAGCTACAATTTGGAAAACATTTTTAAACAAAAACACAGCCGAGAACATTTCACACTACAGACCTGGATTAAAAGTGAAGGGTTATCAAAATTGTCAATAAAACATTTCTCAGTCAAAATAAGTAAAATATAGGGAAAGTGTCACTGAATGAAATGTGTGGCACCCAGCTCTACTGCTGAGGTTCCTGACAAAGAGTTGCTTTCAATAATGATCAATTTTTAAACAACATGCCACAATTTTAAAATATAAAATGTTAAAATATACCCCCCCCCAACACCACCATCATGTATATTGGACAGTAGGCTAATGGGCCAAAAGAACCTGTTATTTCACAGTTTGTGACGCTGCCAACAATCAGCCAGATCAGAGGCAAGAGTATGGGCAAAATTGATGTTTTTTCTTTTAAAATCTGGAAATATCGTAATCGACCAGCCTCCCCTGTTTGAAAGACTACCAGCCGCCACTGATATCCATGGTGTTCATTGATGGGAGGACGATGGAAATGAACACAGATGCTACCACGATGACCTCTCAGCAGATGAACAACGGATAAAAAAGTGGTTGCCACATGATTCACCTGCCTACAAAGCCCTGTACCAAGTAGTTATGGACACACATCTACTGAATGATCTGAATCAAATGACTCTCTTCAAGCACACAGGTATGAAACACACATTGGAGTGATTTTCAATCATGAAACCATGGCAGTCTTGAAAAGATTATGTGCTCATCAATTACATTTAGCAATGTTTTCTAATTTGTGTCTATTTTGATTCGGCTTTACCAGGACAACTAGAGGTGTTCCACAACTCTTTACTGAAGTACTGCCCAAAGCGTCTTCACTTTGCCTATCCATCCATGCAGGCATGGACAATGTTGGCTGTCATGGACCACAATGAAAACCATGACCAACCACGTCAACAGACAACAACAGAGACTGGTAAGGACCAAAATTAGCCTATGACCTTGTGGAGATATGTTGTACTTTGTAGCCACAGCAATACCAGTACTGATATACAAGTAATGCAGGGGCAGCCGTGGCCTACTGGTTAGGGCTTCTCGCTTGGAGCCAAAAGGTTGCTGATTCAATCCCCTTCCAGTGGATCACAGCTGGCACCTAATCTCTCACTGCTCCCTGGGCACCGCTGAAGCAGGCAGCCCACTGCCCTGGGTTGGTGTGTTCTTCACCCTCACTGTGTGTTTCACTAATTCATGAATGAGTCAAATGCAGAGACCAAATTCCTTATGTGTGTGTAAATACACTTGGCCAACAAGACCGATGCTAAAGTAATTGTATCTGTCCAAATTGATGTTTTACCCAGAAAAAGAAGTGCTGGATCTGTTATAAAAGGCCAATAATAATGGCTATCCACCTGATGAAATCACCAGAAATCATTCACTAATGTTCTAATTATACGCCACAAAAGACACAACATTGTCTATCAAAAACAATCAAAACAATGGATTGCCAAGCCTGTTTACGTGGACACCACCCAAAAGTTCAGAAATGAGCTTATGGAAGGAGTCATCCGAAGAAGGCTGGACCCCTCCATAAAATACAGAGACCCATCATCACACTTTCAAGTTCCTCACCTGGCAGCAAACATCGGTCTGCCAAAACCCAGCAAGGAGGATGTCATGAAAGGCCACACTTCACGCTTCAAAGTCTCATCCTAGTCTTCAACAATTTTTTCTTTTCCTACATGTGAAACTCACTTACATGCTTTGTTAGCATTATTGATAAGCATGTGTGTAGTCATTGGTCTAGCAGTTCTGCAGTAAAAGCAGTTTTATCACATGTTGTAGAAGCAATATTGGATTACACCAAAAGTAACCTTACATATTCAAAGAATAGAGGATGTATCAAGAAAAGATACACATATTTACAAAGACTTTCCATGAAGGCAAATGTTTATTTTGTATCTCAATGTTATATACATGTTCCCTTTTCTACATCCCTGCCAACACACCCATGTGGGTCCCACATGGGTTGAATGTGGGCTGCCCAGCTGGGCTCCAGTCGGTTTTGGCCAAGGGTTATGCGGTGGCCCCATGTGGGCAAGCCCAGTTGGGCTAAAAGTGGGTTTCATATGGGCCCTAGCTAAAACCTACTTGGGCAACCCAGGTTTCTCCCATCTGGGTCCCACATGGCCCTGCCAACACACCCATGTGGGTCCCACATGGGTTGAATGTGGGCTGCCCAGCTGGGCTCCAGTCGGTTTTGGCCAAGGGTTATGCGGTGGCCCCATGTGGGCAAGCCCAGTTGGGCTAAAAGTGGGTTTCATATGGGCCCTAGCTAAAACCTACTTGGGCAACCCAGGTTTCTCCCATCTGGGTCCCACATGGCCCTGCCAACACACCCATGTGGGTCCCACATGGGTTGAATGTGGGCTGCCCAGCTGGGCTCCAGTCGGTTTTGGCCAAGGGTTATGCGGTGGCCTCATGTGGGCAAGCCCAGTTGGGCTAAAATTGGGTTTCATATGGGCCCTAGCTAAAACCTACTTGGGCAACCCAGGTTTCTCCCATCAGGGTCCCACACGACACACCCATGTGGGTCCCACATGGGTTGAATGTGGGCTGCCCAGCTGGGCTCCAGTCGGTTTTGGCCAAGGGTTATGCGGTGGCCCCATGTGGGCAAGCCCAGTTGGGCTAAAAGTGGGTTTCATATGAGCCCTAGCTAAAACCTACTTGGGCAACCCAGGTTTCTCCCATCTGGGTCCCACATGGAGTTGTCCCATGCGGGCTCATTATGGGCTCATTATAGGTCCCTTATTTTACCCTTTCAGGTATTGTGTGGGCCTATTACAGTCAGCCCATAGTACAGTTCTTTACACAAACAGCAATAACAAATACTTCTACTTCAACTGCTAACAACTCTAAATACATGTTTTGCGTGCCAATATCTTAAAAGCTGAAACATAACACTGACTCTTGAGAATGTGGTTAACACAAGCTTTAATTTTAATTTTAAAAAAGAAAGAAAAGTACAGTCGGAGGAGCTGTTAATGCAGACTCCCACTCCTGGCTCCCTGCCAAAAAGGTGGGCCGATAAAAGGTGTGTGTGTGTGTGTGTGTGTGTGTGTGTGTGGTGTGTGTGTGTGGTGTGTGTGTGTATCTGTATGTCTGCATATGTGTCTGCATTTATGTGTGTGTGGTGTGTGTGTGTGTGCGCGCGTGTGTGTCTGTGTGTGTGTGTGTGTGTGTGAGAGAGAGAGAGGTGTGTGTGCACGCATGTATGCATGAAAGAAAAAAAAAAAGAAAAAAAATTACATTTCTGGAGGAGCTGCTACTCTGGCCTGACGGGCCTGTCTATTCCCCTCCCCCGTCCCTAGCCCCAATGAGCCATTTGGAGACTGCCTTCTCCGCATCCTTCCTTGTGATGGTACGAGTCATCGTGTTCTTCTTCAAGGCTCCTGCAAGACACAAATATACAGTGACTTACATCATGTGACAACTCTCAGCCAAATATCGCGTTTCATTTCTGCATATTAAATGGTAGGGGGAGTGTCATTCATTTAAATAAAAATAAAACAAGAACCGTCGACTTCTTAACTACCCCAGACATGACCTATGCCCACCCTTACACACCTGTAGTTGCATGATTGGTATTCTCTATATTTGTAATACTGTATTGTCCACCTACCATAAACGACTTCAAACAGCTTGAGGGGCTTGAAGCCCCTCTTGCCATTTCTTCCCAAGAAGTTGAACCCTCTTGAAAACTTGTGTTCAAGGAGGAAGGCCATCATACGGCGGGTGACCCCGTCAACAGTGGCCCCTCCAATGTCAGCCACAGCTGCAATCTGAGGGGTAACAAACACAATACAAGGCACAAGGCAGGTTAATCTATATTGCTCACTGGAGTAAACCTCTCAATATGGAAGCACTGCCAGATACATGGATATGAGCACACTTTAGAAGTTTCATATAAAATTCACTGTTAGTGAGTTGCGTTTCATTAAGCTAGACCTGGGGTCACCAATTCAAAGCAGTCTGTATTGATACTCAGAAAACTTAATGTTTACAATGCGAAGAGCCCCCACAAAGAGATTTTTTGATGCAAGTTATAATCATGCCGCCAGCCAGCAAAGCCACCACGAGCAACCGAATCGTTGTTCAAGTTACAACATCCAGTCATGAATTTTAACTCTTGACTAACATGATCTTGATGAATGGAAAGCTCCATAAACATGTTCAAACATTGTATTGTTCAAAAGTTGTATTGAAACCAGTCCATACAATTTCGTATCTTCATCTAATTTATTTCATTTCATCAAGGCCAGGGCTATTCAATTAGAATTTCATTCGGGCCACATTTTGAAACCAAGAACTTAAGCTGGGCCGCACATGTTCAGCGGTCACTAACAACTGGCAATAGCAATTTTCAACCAGTAAAAACTATCTAAATATTATCTTAACATTGAATGTTCAATGTAGCCTTAAAAGACAAGCCAGAGAATCACAACACAAGATCATTTGTTGTCCTGCAATATCAAAACTGTTGCTACATTACTGCAGTAAACTGCAGGGGGAAAAAAAACTATTATACATTGTGCAATGCAATTCATGCATTGTTCTTTATTGCAATATTTTGGACAGAGTACATCCCAGTATTGCAAGTTCAATAACTTTACTGTTATCTGACCCCACAAATTTACCAAACAGAAATTATCTGTCCTCTTAAGTGAATATGTGGTTGTGATAAAACACCACCAGGGGAAAAATCGCGGGAGGAAGATGTGTACAGCAGGCTACAGAGGATTTTTGCAGTAGCATAGGCCTACATAACTGCAAGCAATCTTGAAATAATTAATTGATTAGTGACCGGGCGCATCGGAACTTGATATGGAACGTTAACGTTACGTGCATTCTGAGTGACCAACTGTAACCTTTAGCCATATGAACACTACTGCAGACACACCCCATCCTTTTTGAAGGACCTTTGAAGTGAGTTGTCAAGTCTGCGAAGCTGCGTTCACAAATAATTTTTTTACCGGACTCTAGCTTACTACAAGCGTGGATGTGCCCATTGTCTCGTCAACGCGATCACAAAACCAGGCTGGTCTCGTAACTGTATTTCCCTCCCAACTTGACGCTCACACTTCTTTCGTTCACGTGTATGATACGGACATTCCACAAACACATCTCAAATGCTCACGCTTATTGTGCAATGGTCATCATTGGCATGTCGTTTTGATCGACTTCGGAGGTTTAATTTCTTTACCCATAAAGTAGTCCTACGAAACTGCTAGATGCCGCCTCCGTGTTTAATCTTTGAAGTCGGTTGTCAAATCTGTGTATCTCCATTGTCCGACGCCCCATAAATAATTTTCCAGTGGACTCTTCCACAGCAACCATGGACGTGGTGCTAGCTCAGTCTCATTATTGAAGATGGGAGATTGTTTGCCTAGTCAACATTTGTTTATGGACTGATTTCAGACACATCGCAAACGCACGCACCTTGTACTACAGTGCTGCTTTGGCATGACGCGAGACGCTTGTTACTGCACATCGCAACGCCCGACACTCTTCCAGTGACACTGATTGAAAAGATTTGTTTAAGAATGCAAATAAGCATATTAAGAATGCAAAACGGATTGGAAATTAGAGAGGGAGGCAAACTAACTAGTGTAAGCGAGAGTTTAAAATGTATGTTTGTTCTGGAGACTTGCGAATGCTGTTAAATTTTTGAAGCGGGCCGCTAATTGAATAGGCCTGATCTAGGCCAAAGTGTAATATGTTAACACTTTTTTTTACATCACCATAAGTAAACTTTCCTCGAAGAAAAAATAAAAAATATAAAAAAAAGTATTTAACCTCAGTTTTCCAGGTTTGCGCTGCACATATAGTGCCTGATTCGTCCCCCCCTGAACCCCTCCCCTCGCGCTTGTGTGAGTCTCACAAACCCAGTTGCTCCACCACCACCAGCAGTAGCCACAGCCATTTTACATATGTCCTGCTACTTCCTTAAAAGTTTTCTGCAGTCGCTACATGGTTATTATGGACAGGGAAAGCCATGTGGATAAAGTTCATGTCATACGAATGTAAGCTGCAGTATGCTATTGGTGTAGCCATTTTTAAAACAATTGGGCTTTTGCATGTTAAATAACAGCCATTCATAGGCTACAGGAAGCAACAGATAGATTCAGTTCACATACAGTACATTTAAAATACATACCAGTTCTGCCATGAAGGTGGGGTCTTGCAGTTTCTCCTCCATGGACATTAGATCAGTAATTGTCTTTAGGGGGAAACCTTCAGGAGTGGTGCGAATTAGGTCAGGCATGTTTTGATGATTTTGCACGAGGGCCTGGAGAATTCTCCCATGTTCCACTTGAGTGTCTTTCAGGTCCTCCAGTAGTCTCAAAATACGCCAAAACATGCCATCCCGAATATTTTGTCTTGGGATGAAAGACTCGGCAGCTGCAGGCGTCTCTGCAGGCGTTTGCAGAGCCCCGGGTGCACGCTGAAGAGGCGGAGGCGTTCGAAGAGCCCCAGGTGGAGGAGGAAGAGGTGGAGGCGTTCGCAGAGCCCCGGGTGGAGGAGGAAGAGGTGGAGGCGTTCGCAGAGCCCCGGGTGGAGGAGGAAGAGGTGGAGGTGTTCACAGAACCCCGGGTGGAGGAGGAAGAGGTGGAGGCGTTCGCAGAGCCCCGGGTGGAGGAGGAAGAGGTGGAGGTGTTCGCAGAGCCCCGGGTGGAGGAGGAAGAGGTGGAGGTGTTCGCAGAGCCCCAGGTGGAGGAGGAAGAGGTGGAGGCATTCGCAGAGCCCCGGGTGGAGGAGGAAGAGGATGGATGTCATCATTCTCCTCATCTTCGCTGGACATGACAACTGGCCTAAACATATATTATAATCAAGCACAATCAATAAGTTAGAGCATTTCAGTTAAACTGTAACTACTTCAACTAAAGCATTAGCTTATATTTATAAAGGAATTCACTAAGTCAGGCATCCGGGCATTTCTCATGTTTGCACCAAAATCAGGCGCCCACCATACTCATTTGGGGGAAACCACAGGAGAATCGTAGGTTAGGTGTCTTATTTGAAAGCAATTTGAATAGTGTTATGTTAAATTATGTGAAGTGGTAATGAATGAACATGAAGGTAAGTTGTTGGGACATGGTAAGAAGTGACATCTACAAAAATTAGGACTTGATTGGCATTGAAAAATCACTGCATGTGCCGTTTATGTCCCCATTGGCAGGAGGCAGCAATACTACATACTACTCATGTTTTGGGAGGCAGCAATATTACAATTTGCGAACTGTTTGATGACATTAAGCTAAATTAATCATCATGTTCCTCCCATAGGGCCTTAATGTAAATATCTCCCCAATTTCAATATACAGTGGATATTGAAAGTCTACACACTCCTGTTGAAATGCCAGGTTTTTGTTATGTAAAAAAAATGACAGAATGACAAATAATTTCACAACTTGTTCCATCTTTACTATAAATTATTACCTGTACAATGCAATTGAAAAACAAATGCAAAGCTTTAAAGGAAAAATGTAGAAAATAAAAAACTTAAATAAACATGGTTGCATAAACATGCACACCGTCAAACTAATACATTGTTTTAGCACCTTTGGCTTTTATTACAGCACTCAGACTTTTTGGGTAGGAGTCTATCAACATGGCACATGTTGATTTGGCAAAATTTGTCAATTTCTTTTGGCAAAAGTACTCCAAATCTGATGGGTTGATGGGATCTAGGTCTGAACTCTGGCTGGGCCATTCCAAAACTTCAATTTCATTCTGGTGAAACCTATTCTTTTGTTGATTTAGGAATGTGTGTAGGGTACTTGTCGTCTGAAGGATTAAGTTTTTCTTCATATTCAACTTTCTAACAGGGCCGAAGGTTTTGCGGCAATACTGACTGTAATTTGGACCTGTTCATAATTCTCTCCTCCCTGACTAAGGCCCCAGTTCCAGCTGAATAAAACAGTACAAAAGCATGATGCTGCCACTACCATACTTCACTGTAGGTATGGTGTTATTTGGGTGGTGTTTTGGCCAAATATTCTTTTGGAATTATATCCAAAATGTTCACCCTTGGTGGAGTACATTTTGCAAAAAGACATCTTTAATGTCCCAAAAGCATATGGGAAAATGTGCTATGGTCTGATGAAACCAAGGTTGAACATTTTGGACATAATTTCAAAAGGTATGTTTGGTGCAAAAACAACACTGTACATCACCCAAATAACCCCATGCCTAGAGTGAAGCATAGTGGTGGAAACATCATGCTTTGTGACTGTTTTTCTTTAGCTGGAACTGGGGCCTTAGTCAGGGAGGAGGGAATTATGGACAGCTCCACATTGGCAGTGGTAGTGGCACAAAACCTTCGTCTCCCTGTTATAATGTTGAAGATGAAGAAGAACTTAACCTTTCAGAACAACAATTACACACGAACACACACCTAAATCAACAAAAGAATGGCCTCACCACAATAAGATTGAGGTTTTGGAATGGCCCAGACAGAGTTCAGACCTGAATCCCACTGAACATCTGTCAGGTAATGTGAAGAGGACTGTGCACAGGGCATGCACTTGCGATGTGTGAGATTTGGAGTACCTTTGCAAAGAACAGTGGGCTAATATTGCCACATCAAGATGTGCTATGCTGATAGACACCATGTGAAAAAGTCTGAGTGCTGTAATAAAAGCCAACGATGTTAAGACAATGCATTAGTATAAGGCTGTGCATATTTATGCAACCATATTAATTCAAGTTTTTTATTTTCTATATTTTCCATTTAAAGTTTGGAGTTTGTTTCTCAATTGCATTGTATATGTTATCATTTTTATTAAATGTGAAAAAGGTTGTGAAATTATTTGTCTTTCTGTTATTTTTTTACATCACAAAAACTTGACATTTGAACAGGGGTGTGTAGACTTTGTATAGGCACTGTAGCAGTACTTTGGCAATGCGACAGTGACGACACGCCGACTTAGTTAATATACAGTAAACACTATGTATATACCATATATATATATATATATATATATATATATATATATATAATTCAAATAGACTCACCGCTTTTTTCGCTTCCCCCGGCCCATACTGTCCGAACACTCAGGCTCTGTACCTACGTCAGTATGTCTACGTTCCTCTTGCATTAATTTTGCATGTGCACTTTCATATGTTGCTGTGGGAGACAGATAAATCAGTAAATCAGGCAATTATCAGGCATAAATCAGGCAATTACTTTCATTCAGATAACATTTTAAAAGGTGCAGTGTGTAACATTGTGGCCAAAGTAGGTATTGCAACTACTCTGTTCATTGAAAATGTGATGCCATGAATATTTACTTATATAATTATTATACTTACTTATATACTTATATACTTACTTAATAATATTTGCTAGTATGACCAAATTACAGTAAGTTTTCCTGCTAAAAATTCCCATTTCTGAAAATCCAAAATGGCACACATGGAGAAGATCCCATTTTTCATGTACGAAAAGTGCAATTTTCCCAGTCATAATGACTACATAGAATTTGATGGTGATGGTAAGTATTTGTGAAAAAGGTAACATTTGTGAATGGGCAGCATGAATTCTGGAAACAAACTACTAAAGATATTACACACAGCACCTTTAAGATGGAAAATGAGTTCTTGCATGCAAGATGAGATGAGATGAGAAACTGTAGAGCAACTCCCCTTGATCAGTTTATAGATTGGTCAAACCAGCAGTAATTCAGAATCTAATAAAACTAAGAAGTCATTGATAGTGTAGGATTAGTATCTTAATAACTATACCACTGGATGTGGTTATACATTGTTAAGAATATTTTTTTGAGTTCATAAAGTTTTGGGCTTTAATGAAAACCCTACTGCCCAAAATATGACAACTATCTAGGACATGACAATCATCTTTATTATGCCATTGTAATGTCTCCATTTAAAGGCCCCAACAATGTATTTAATTTATGCATCTATTCTACAGTGATGACACAAGATTTCTATCATATCTTTTAATAAAATACATCTAACTACCTGCTTCAGAGACTAAGCAATGAAGGTTTAAGTAACTGTTGACAATTCTGTTAATTTTTTTTTTTCCTGAAAATATATGCTCAGTGTTGGAAAGACTGCCTGTTAATTCACCTTTGGCTAAGGCCCACACTAGAATGTTGATTGACCAATCACAGCGCAAAAAAAGGTCCGACAGAGGTCTACAGTTTTTGACAGCGCAAATTCTTGCAACTGTAACCCAAGGGGGCGGGACTTAGCCAAAGGCGAACTATGTTCATGTGTCCAATGTGCGTCGAGTATGCTATTCATGTTCCCGCGCTCAGTCAGTCAGTCAGTCAAGGTCGTTGGTGAAGACTAGGTGACAAACGGAGAACATACAAGAAAAAGGAGCGAGATGCAGAAAACACCTTCGCTATCCAGCGACGTAGGGCATTTACAGGATGAGCAGAGGGAGAAATAACAACAGTAACGACACATTAGCAACGCCGTACAGAAATAACGGTTTATGGCACAGACCCTTTCGGTTCTCGCTCATCTAGCTGCTACAATGACTGCTTAGACTGCAACAAGGTAACGCTTCATATTAAGGTCCTTGTAATAAGCGTTAATAATCAATAGTTACCAAACTTTGGATATTGATTCCGATCTTTAAGTCAGTATCAAGCTATTTTCGTGGTTACTATCTTTAGTAAGGAAGATAAGCTGTGAAATTCGTGAAGGTCAGCGATATTTTCAAGGCTAGATGATCGGGGCTCCCATTAGCAATGCTTGTACTGATTCTCCACTTTTACAATATGGCCGACCTCAAAGACCCTTTTCACGTGATGTCACAACAAACGCGGCCGCCATTTTGGACATGTACTACCAGTAGTTTACCACAGCCAGCATTGAGGAACGGCAGCAAAGAAAGTGTTTATTTTCAGCAAGACTTCCATCATGCCACTATATTGTTGTGCACCTGGATGTAGTAACCATCAACAAACAAGGCAAGGGTTATCATTTTATCGGATCCCGGTAGTTGCTGACTGACGGAGAAGATGGACAGCGGCATACCAATGCTTGTGTAGTGACCACTTTGTTGGAGGTAAGATGAATAAAATTAGCCAGAAAAGGCATTACATTGCTGTTAACATTCTGTGGCGGTGAGTGTGTAACCAAATAGGCTAAAATAACCCATTGTAACCTCTTTGTTCTTCTGTAGTAGCTATTAGCTAACGATATTAGCTCGCGTTGTGTTCCTTTGCTGTTGGTAGACTGTAGGACAGATCAGAGGCAGTGTCCTACAAACAGCGCTTAATTTGAGGGGGAGCAAGCCGGAGCGCGCTCCGGAACCTCGGGTGTTGGCTCCGGCAGCTATTTACACTGGATCCGGTGATCCGACACCTCTTTTGACTATGTAACAAAAAAAAAAAAAAAATTAAATAAAAAAATGCAAGTTTATTTAGTGTTAATGTCTGATTTTGATATCTGTCTTGTTGGTGATTTCTCTCATGAAACGACATCCACAAAATATCTGCAGATGAACTTAATTTGCAGTGTTATTACAAAACATGCCCAGAAGCGCAGCGCCGCGCCCCCCTCCCCCCCTCTTTTTTCCACACCGGAGCCGCTCATCCTCTGCGCTCCGGGACCTCCCACTTTACAAATTAAGCACTGCCTACAAATAAGTGTTCAAAATAAGAGGAACATGTATTTGTCTCTTAAATCCAGGCAGTTCCCTGTAATCTGTAACAACGGTTGGAGAAAGTAATGGCAAATAGTGAGTGCACAAACCATAGAAGGTAAACTGTACACAGCGCCAGGGCAGTGTGATGGTATGTCTACTTTTAGATTGTGTTAGCTTATCAATGAACACACTCGTCACTCGACGAGTTTCACGTCTTTATAACGGATACTTAAATGTGTGTTAGGTATTATTGTTGCAGGTAACGCTTCATATTAAGGTCCTTGTAATAAGCGTTAATAATCAATAGTTAGTAGCTAATAAGGCCCTTATAAGATATGAAGGTCCTTGTAATAAGCGTTAATAATCAATAGTAAGTAGCTAATAAGGCGTTAATAATCAATAGTTAGTAGCTAATAAGGCCCTTATAAGATATGAAGGTCCTTGTAATAAGCGTTAATAATCAATAGTAAGTAGCTAATAAGGCGTTAATAATCAATAGTTAGTAGCTAATAAGGCCCTTATAAGATATGAAGGTCCTTGTAATAAGTGTTAATAATCAATAGTAAGTAGCTAATAAGGCCCTTATAAGTGCATATAAGATGCTTACTGACATTATGTGGTAATAAGATTATATATGTATTAATAGTTTCATTATAATATAGTAATAAGCGTTAATAATCAATAGTAAGTAGCTAATAAGGTGTTAATAATCAATAGTTAGTAGCTAATAAGGCCCTTATAAGATATGAAGGTCCTTGTAATAAGCGTTAATAATCAATAGTAAGTAGCTAATAAGGCCCTTATAAGTGCATATAAGATGCTTACTGACATTATTATGTGGTAATAAGATTATATATGTATTAATAGTTTCATTATAATATAGTTAATAGCAGACTATAAGAACTCATAAGAAGCTTGTTAACTGTGTGTTAATGCTTAAGAACATTAATAACATGCTCGTGAGTATTTAATTATTGTTCATAATAACATACAACACATATTTTGACTCAACTAGTCCAACCATTATGTCTTTGTCATGCCTTTATTAATCTTTATTGTTTGATTTATAAACATTAATACATACTTTACTGCTCATCTAGTGTAAGTTAACTCTGCACTTGTTTACAGTTAACTGTGCTTTTTGCAGGTACCAGATCTAAAGCGAGAACAGTGTCTTATGAAGACTGATAAATCTTTTATTGTGCATTATTATGCCTTTAAGAATACGTTTTTGATTGTTTTATTAAAATAAAATGTACTTTATTATGCCCTTATTAGCGGTTAACTATGCACTTGTTAGCAGTTAACTATGCTTTTGCAGCTACCAGATCTATAGCGAGAACAATGCCTTATTAAGTCTAGTACATCCTCTATTATGCATTTATTTATGGATAATGATTTTCACAAATTCCACATCTGGAACAAACAATACGGATATCATGGAAAGAAAAAAAAAATTACACAAGACATTTTCAACCGTGAAGCCCAATTTTTCATTTATTTATTGCTGTGGCACATTTTCTTAAAAATGTCACAAAAACATCACAACTGACTTTTGAAAAAAGAGAAAAAAAAAGTACATTTTCTAACTTTAAATATTTGGCCACATTTTGTAAAACATCAGTTAAAATGGAAAAGTACAATTTTGCAAAGTGAAACATTAATTTTTATTCCTAATAATTTAATTAAAAAATACAAATCTAATAAAAACAAATATAACAAAGATTACAAAGTACACTCGCTAGAACATATCCTACCCTATTATACCAATCATCAATAAACAAGTGCAACATACAACTTAGGTAGTTTTTAATTCCACTGATCATTTTAGGTTTAAACATTTCACGAAGTACTCTGAAAACATTTGCAATTTGGATCAAAAGGAATGAAAACGACCCCTTTCTAACAGGCAACAGTTTCCCTGTTTTGCCAGAACCTTACTTCTAATATCTGGACAGTGACGGTGTGATCCACTCCCACTACTTAGACCTCATTTTAGCCTACCCTGTATCTTTTAGCTATGTCATACAGAAGCCGACCAAGAGGACCATGCTTGTGTTTCCTGCCTAGCCAGTCACTCCACTCAATGAGACAAAGATGGTCAGACAGTAAATTTTCAGTTTGGTTACCTCTTTGCCTCCAAACTTGCTCCTTAATACTCCGCCATGCTCTTTCTATGTGCTGTGTATGGGCACCAGTTCGTGGATCTACATACCACCTTGCATGATTTACAGTCATGTGATTGTAGCCAAGTTGAGGGAGGGAACGATAAGCACGCCATTTATCACTAATGATGTCTGATCCTATCCTGACATGATGTGCAATCAGGGGGATAAGATCTTGCCTTCGTCTTCTCTCTACAAGACGCAGCACTGGCTTTCCTCTGTTGCCTCTCTGCAACTGCACACCAAGCATACCGAAGACCCATTTCCGTCTTTGCCAGGTGCCTCCCATTCTTCCTCTGCCATACTGTTGTGATGATGACCAATACAAAAAGAGAAACAGAAACAGCGCATGGAGTGTGATAAACAACTTACAAGCAAACTATATGATGTTACACAATGATGACCTATAATGAACTAAATTTAAAGGAGCCGTATACAAGATTGTGACCAAAGCTGGTATTGCAATCACATTCAAATTACTGTACAGCGGTATATCCCCTCCCCCTCCTTACTGACTAGAGCACCACCCCTAGAATTTTGCCCGTTTTCATGAATGTCTCGCTAGATTTGAGTCTGTGTTTTCCAGGCTAGTCTAGCCCACTAATTGAGATGCTGTTTTATATTTTACCAATCACTCACTTAGCATCACAAACCATGTACAGCAAACCCATTGGTGCAGTTCACATACCTTTCTCTTATGGCGGAAATGACTCATCAATAACAACGAATTCACGAGGTCCACCAATGAGCTGTCCTCGTCGTTCTCTCATTCGCTCAATAGCCCTTCTGCAGACCTTCCTCAGTTTTTTTGCCATCTTTGAGAGGGTTGCAGGACTTGCAGCAATTCTGTCCTCCATCATATCTACCCGTCTGAGACGTAGGCCCTGTGCAAATCTATAGAAAATAACACAAAGTTTTACATTTTCTTTATTTACGTTTTCTTCAAAACAATTTTCCAAAGTAATTATCTAACACTTGTTTTACTGTTGTATGTAGGCTATTACCTATAAAGGAACTGCATCCACTGAAAGAGTGAAAGTCTGGACTTGCTGAAAAGAGATTTTTCCCTAATTGATTTCACTGTCCTAGTCCCTTGGTGGTCTACTCGTTGGCATGTCCTTAAAAGCAGAGTTAGGATAATATTTGATTGGTGAAAATATTTAACAGATTATTGATATTCAGAAAATATTACTACAGTGCATCAATCACTTAACATACACAAAGGCCTAAATCTGGAAAGTGAATATTCAACTTTACAAGGCATTCAACAGACGACTGTAGTCTTTAGGTTGGTAGGTGAAAGAAATCTACTAGTCACCTGTATTATTTTACCAGCATTTTTTTTTTTGTTTGTTTAGGATCCACCTGAATAGCTACATTTTGCATCCCTTTTAATGCCTGCTAAATAGGCCTAATTAATATTATGCACAAACCTGCTTAGTCAATAGCTCTAACAGACATTAGCCGAGGAAAAAGTTCTTACCAGCTGTAATGGTCCCTGCCCCTCTTCTTAGTCATCTTCATCTTCTTGTGACAGATGCGGCATTTGATTTTTTTCATGAGGAGTTTTTTTTTCTGAAGGAATTTAATTAGCTTTAAAGTTTTTCTGGTTGAACTACCTTCAAAAATCAGTTTTCTCACTTCGTTTTGCAGTGTCATCCTGGTAGTCACTTCTCTTTTTTCTCTTCTTCCTTTGCTTTTCGCGGGCAGATCAAAATAAAACCTCGCGAGAAGCGCAAACAAGACAAGAACGTCGTGTTTGCGCTTCTCGCGAGCTTTTACTTTGAAGACAGACGGTAAAACCGACACTTCCAGTTTAACCTAACGACTGAGCCAACTTCTAGACATTCTCTGGCCTTACGTTGAGCGTCAACATTCTGGTCCCGCATGCGAAATGGAGGGAAAGGAAGAAACATCTTCGTCCTCCAGGAGAATGCAAACCCGTTCTGGACCTCTAAAAGATAATGCTGGCAAGAGGGGCCATTGTGATACAGAGGATGACTCTTCTGGTAAGTTTTAACTGCAGCTAACTAGTTTGTGTACATCCAAACATGCAGAGCAGTAGATATGCTAGTTAGCCAAAGCTAGCTAGGCTATATGGAAGTAATAGCTTCTCTCTTTATGTAAATAATATAGCTTCTCTCTTTTCTCTGATATGTTTTTTATGCTGCTGTTTACATTTTAATCAACAGCATGGTGATTTGAATCAAATACGACGGCTGTTATTTGTAACAAAAAGTACCACATGGAAATTAGAATTGGAAGTCTTAGATTACCACTGTATAGTCTAGATTAGAATACACCCTCCTGTAAAGCATAATCCGTGACTAGTATTAAGTTTTAATTTATGTTTTTGTTATTTCTGTCAGGTACTGTGCAAATGGCCCCCACTGCCAAACTCCAGAAGCACAAACATGACCTGGAGCTGGCTAAAATGAAAATAACTTGTCAGGAAGACTTGATCAAAGAGCTAACCAAGGAGATAGACTTTTTAAAAGACCAGCTGTCTCAGAGTAAGTCAGTGGTGTTCACCAATATGTTGAGTATTATGCTAATTTATTTTATTGCTCAAATCATGGCGTTTTGTTTTTTAGTTGATTTTTTTTCTTAACTGATTTTTTCATACATGTGAATGAATGTATGCGCTCCCTTTAATTTTTGTTTTTAATCTTTACTTTGTCCTATTTAACCTGTGACAATTACATAACGACTCTCATGCTGCTATACAGTGCTGAGTCCAGTACATCTCATCTCATTTAAGTGTAAATAAATATGTACATTTTGTGTCCTAAACAACAGATACCTTCCTGTTATAATAGTTCAGTTGTACACAATCTATTTCCAAACAGTTGAACCTGTCTCCTAACAATCTATTGTGATCAATATTTCATTGTGTTGTCTTCATACAGTATCAAGAAATGTGAGAAACCCATCCCCTGAAGCATCCACATCACATGCTAATTTTTCTGCATCCTCTAAGTCAAGTTCAGAGTCTACCGACCCATCCACAGACACTTCAGACTCATCAGTCTCCTCAAGTTCCTCTACTTCTGATGATAGAGGAAGAGGAAGAAGAAGAACACAAAGAAGAAGAAGGGGAAGAAAGGAACAAGGGAGAGACGAAGCAAACGGAGCAGTATTTTAAGAGGTAATTTTATTCATGTAAATAAAACTAAGATTTAGAAGATACAGTAGTTACTGGCTATTTATTTTTTTGTTGTGTGATTTAATGTTATCTGTTCCAATGATGATGAGTGAACTTGCAGGTAAAGGTGAAGTAACACTATGAAGTCCAACTATGTGCAAGAAAGCTGGTACACTGTTTTGCCTGTTAGAAATGCTGTTAGTTTGTGTTACATAGTAAAATTCATGAATGGTTTAAGGTTATTCAATGGAAGATCCTTTATGTCACAGAGACTAATATCTACTCTCTTCTTTCTCATGAGCTCGTGGACCAGATGAGGTAATTGCACGTTACCGGAAGGTGTTGAAGGCCTATAAGAAGAAGAGCATCACTGCTGCTTGCAAAATAGTGGGAGTAGATCGCAACACAATTACACTGAATGCACCAATTGCAGAGCTTTCCATTGCTGCCCCTGAGAAGTTTGCTGAATTCAAAGAAGAGCATTCCACAAAGCAGAAGCTTGGTGATTTTGCTGGGAAATGTTTGGATGGCATCCGTGACAACCCAGATATTGAGCGTAAAGTGCAGGCACTTAAGAAGGCAAGGCAACTGTTGCCTGTTGGAAAGGGGGACTTTTGAATTGTTTGATACACATGTGAAACATGTTCATGTTCAGTGAAATTAAAATCTACCTCAGATTTATGGTCAATTTAAATGTTCAATCACCTGTTTTAGGTGATTTATGTTTTTGTACATTTTACCTTTTCCTTGTGCATGATGAACCTTTAATTTTTTCTTGAATCGGCTTTGAAAGATTTACCCCCACAGTGTTGCCTTAAATGACTGACCTATTATGAAAGATTAATCAGCAGTAGCCAAATAGGACTGTTCATCATTCATCACCTTATTTCTTTAATTACTCCAATGTCCATCCATTTTGTTGTGCAAGGCAGGTAGTTGGTGTGTTGGGGTGAAAAGAAGCAATTTTTTTCATTATTATTTTATATTTTTAGGAAAATATGCTATAGCAATAAATAAAGACATGTGGCTTCACTGTTGAAAAAATGTTGTCTTAAGCTATTTTTCCTTTCATTATACAGTATCAGCCTTGACCACATGTGTTGTTCGTTCCAGATGTGGAATTTGTGAAAATCATTATCCATAACTAAATGCATAATAGAGGATTTATTAGACTTATTTTAGTAAAACAATCAAAAAAGTATTCTTAAAGGCATAATAATGCACAATAAAAGATTTATCAGTCTTAATAAGACACTGTTCCTGCTTTAGATCTGGTACCTGCAAAAAGCACAGTTAACTGTAAACAAGTGCAGAGTTAACTTATAATAGATGAGCAATAAAACGTATATTAATAAATCAATCAATAAAGATTAATAAAAGCATGACAAAGATATAATAGTTGGGCTAGTTGAGTCAAAATATGTGTTTGTAATGTTATTATGAACAATCAAAATACGAGCATGCTATTAATGTTCTTAAGCATTAACAAACAGTTAACAAGTTTCTTATAAGTTCTTTTAGTCTGCTTTTAACTATATTATAATGAGACTATTAATACATATATAATCTTATTACCACAATGTCAGTAAGCATCTTATATGCAGTTATAAGGGCCTTATTAGCTACTAACTATTGATTATTAGCGCTTATTACAAGGACCTTAATATGCTTTTAACTATATTATAATGAGACTATTAATACATATATAATCTTATTACCGCATAATAATGTCAGTAAGCATCTTATATGCAGTTATAAGGGCCTTATTAGCTACTAACTATTGATTATTAACGCTTATTACAAGGACCTTAATATGCTTTTAACTATATTATAATGAGACTATTAATACATATATAATCTTATTACCGCATAATAATGTCAGTAAGCATCTTATATGCAGTTATAAGGGCCTTATTAGCTACTAACTATTGATTATTAACGCTTATTACAAGGACCTTAATATGAAGCGTTACCCAAAGTTTCACCAGGCTTGATTACCAAAGTTAGCTAACGACAGCACCTCATTCATTTACATTAACTTAAAGCCAGTTAGTTCCTGTCCTTTTGGTTAACATGATGCAGTAAAAACATAGTTGCAGAAATAGCATAGTTATTGCCAAAATACACTCGTATCATGCAGAAAGATTTTACCAACCTTTTGTTAAGTGATCCAACTCGTGCGTGCACTCTTCTCTTCACAGGCAGCAGAGACAAAAGCCAGTCAGCAAACAGCAGAAACTGCGCGAAATGTATCCATTTCACAGGGGGTGGAGATTTCCCAGTTTGCATTGCTTCTTGCTTTTGTTATCCTGCAGGAGTTGCACTGGAATATGCCTGCTTTCTTTTCAGTTATTGCAAACTTTGTTGTGCTCAGAATATGTGTGCTTTAGGTTGTAGCAAACTTTATCTTTTATGCTCTAAAATTGAGAAATTTTATTTTCAATTGTAATTAACATTGTATTGTTTATATTATGTTATGGCATCTTAGAGGTGTGGGAGTAAAATTCTTGTGTTTTTGAATTGAATTGAAATGGAGCCTTGCTGGAGCCCACTTACTGCCCATGCTTAATTTAGCCCATTTAATGCCCACCCATTGCCCATATGGGCTCCAACAACAAAGCCCACTTATTGCCCATGCTAAATAGCCCATTTAATGCCCACCAACTGCCCATGTGGGGCCCAACAACAAAGCCCACCTATTGCCCATGTTAATTTAGCCCATTCAATGCCCACCCATTGCCCATGTGGGGCCCAGCAACAAAGCCCACTCGAAGCCCATGCCCACCCGAAGCCCACCTAGCCCAGATGAGACCCATGTGGGCCCCAACTGTATGTGTTTGCAGGGATACACGCCGGATTACAGCGACTACGCTAAGCTAAAGCTAACCGGGACGTTTCCAGATCAGGACAATGGCTGGGTCGGCTACAAAACACTTTGGCTCACTCATCCAACTCTATAGTCTGGCTAACATGACTTCAAAGCTCTCCCTCTAAGCTCCAAACTATACTGAGAGAGTGTATTTAAGTTACAGTTTCTGTTGTATGTTAGTTTATGGCAGTCAGAATCTTTCTTTAGTCCAATTCCTATAGAACTGGGAGGAAGTTCAGCCATTTCTAGATGTCTAAAAACAAACTCATTTATACTGATCTCAAATTGAAAGGAACTACAATTAAATTCCCTAGTCAACTATTCAAAATATCCAATCCTTGCAAAGAAACACATTCAGTGAATAACATTGGTAATTTTTCTCAGTGCTCTGTATTACAATGTATTTAATATAATCCAAGCAATATAATGTTATCTGAACAAGTATGCAGTTTACAGACTATAAAACTATAAGATATGAGCCACCTGTTCTGGTATCAAAGGTCACCTATTGTGCTGTGTTGATATTGATAAGGCTGGCTGTTGATTGGTACACAATAGCTGGTCATTGACTGCCAATGTTACACAGTCTTAGATTAAAATAAATTTACAAATAGTTAATACTGAGCATTAATTGAAATTTTATTTAAAATTGAGGAAGAAACATGTCTCCTAACCTACTTGAGCCTTATTGAAGCATTTATTAACCCTCAAATATCAGTTATATGAAAAAATATATCAAAAATTCAAATTTGGTGAAAATGGATTTTTTAAACCCCTGTAGTTTAAAAATACTTGAGAGACACAGAACAAAAATTTGGAAATATAAAATATGGGTTGGGCGGCACGGTGGTGTAGTGGTTAGCGCTGTCGCCTCACAGCAAGAAGGTCCTGGGTTCGAGCCCCGGGGCCAGAAAGGGCCTTTCTGTGTGGAGTTTGCATGTTCTCCCCGTGTCCGCGTGGGTTTCCTCCGGGTGCTCCGGTTTCCCCCACAGTCCAAAGACATGCAGGTTAGGTTAACTGGTGACTCTAAAATTGACCGTAGGTGTGAATGTGAGTGTGAATGGTTGTCTGTGTCTATGTGTCAGCCCTGTGATGACCTGGCGACTTGTCCAGGGTGTACCCCGCCTTTCGCCCGTAGTCAGCTAGGATAGGCTCCAGCTTGCCTGCGACCCTGTAGAAGGATAAAGTGGCTAGAGATAATGAGATGAGATGAAAATATGGGTCTTGGGGATTACTGAAAAAAATTTACAAGTTCCTAACTGCTATCCCACATTGGATTTCTTGCTACTGAAAATGGCATGTTTTAGAAATCGGCGAATTTCAAAACCCTATTACAGACAAACTAGGAATAGTGAAGACTTGGTAAAACTGAAATTGGTAGATATTTCTGTGTAGATTTTAATAACATTCTTAGTTTAAGCATTACTGCCACAGGCAAGCTTCCAGAATGAGTTAAAAATGCAAAAAATGCAAATTTGTCTTTTTAATTTCCTTGTTAAAATCACCATCTAATATACAATGACCATTGAAATTCTAAGGTGAAGCTTGTAGTACAAGACATTGAGTCTCTCTGTGCAAAATTTTAGGTTTCTATCTTGCATAATAAAGATTATATTACACTTTGAAATATGTATGTTTTGAGCAAAATGAAAAAAAATCAAAAAATTCACGTCTGTATCTCTGAAACCATTGGAGATAGGAAGCTCAAATTTTGGGGATTAACTTATTTTAATAGTATCTCTGAGCCCTCCAAATATCATTGAAATCTAAGATGGTCGAGCTTTAATTTGTCAGATATTTGTTGATTTGGCATGGAATGACCCTTTTCTCATTCTTTACCTTCATACTGATAAGGGCTGGGTTTCCCAAAAGCCTCTTAACGCTAAGACTTTCTTCACCAGGCGGTGTGTGTGACTGGTAATTACTAACACTGGCCACTAGGCGGTGTGTGACTGGTGATTACTAACACTGGCCACTAGGCGGTGTGTGACTGGTAATTACTAACACTGGCCACTAGGCAGTGTGTGAATGGTAATTACTAACACTGGCCACTAGGCGGTGTGTATGACTGGTAATTACTAACACTGGCCACTAGGCGGTGTGTGTGACTGGTAATTACTAACACTGGCCACTAGGCGGTGTGTGTGACTGGTAATTACTAACACTGGCCACTAGGCGGTGTGTGTGACTGGTAATTACTAACACTGGCCACTAGGCGGTGTGTATGAGACTGATAATTACTAACACTGGCCACTAGGCAGTGTGTGTGAATGGTAATTATTAACACTGGCCACTAGGCGGTGTGTGTGAGACTGGTAATTACTAACACTGGCCACTAGGTGGTATGTCTAACTGATAATGACTAACACTGGCCACTAGGCAGTGTGTGTGATTGGTAATTACTAACACTGGCCACTAGGCGGTGTGTGTGAGACTGGTAATTACTAACACTGGCCACTAGGTGGTATGTCTAACTGGTAATTACTAACACTGGCCACTAGGTGGTATGTCTGACTGGAAATTACTAACACTGGCCACTAGGTGGTGTGTCTGACAGGTAATTACTAACACTGGCCACTAGGCGGTGTGTGTGACTGGTAATTACTAACACTGGCCATTAGGCGGTGTGTGACTGGTAATTAATAACACTGGCCACTAGGCGGTGTGTGACTGGTAATTACTAACACTGGCCACTAGGCCGTGTGTGACTGGTAATTACTAACACTGGCCAATAGGTGGTGTGTGTGACTGGTAATTACTAACACTGGCCACTAGGCGGTGTGTGACTGGTAATTACTAACACTGGCCACTAGGCGGTGTGTGACTGGTAATTACTAACACTGGCCACTAGGCAGTGTGTGACTGGTAATTACTAACACTAGCCACTAGGTGGTATGTCTGACTGGTAATTACTAACACTGGCCACTAGGTGGTATGTCTGACTGGAAATTACTAACACTGGCCACTAGGCGGTGTGTGACTGGTAATTACTAACACTGGCCACTAGGCGGTGTGTGACTGGTAATTACTAACACTGGCCACAAGGCAGTGTGTGACTGGTAATTACTAACACTGGCCACTAGGCGGTGTGTGTGACTGGTAATTACTAACACTTGCCACTAGGCGGTGTGTGTGATAGGTAATTACTAACACTGGCCACTCGGCGGTGTGTGTGAGACTGGTAATTACTAACACTGGCCACTAGGAAGTGTGTGTGACTGGTAATTATTAACACTGAACACTAGGCGGTGTGTGTGAGACTGGTAATTACTAACACTAGCCACTAGGTGGTATGTCTGACTGGTAATTTCTAACACTGGCCACTAGGTGGTATGTCTGACTGGTAATTACTAACACTGGCCACTAGGTGGTGTGTCTGACTGGTAATTACTAACACTGGCCACTAGGCGGTGTGTGTGACTGGTAATTACTAACACTGGCCACTAGGCAGTGTGTGACTGGTAATTACTAACACTGGCCACTAAGCGGTGTGTGACTGGTAATTACTAACACTGGCCACTAGGTGGTGTGTCTGACTGGTAATTACTAACACTGGCCACTAGGCGGTGTGTGACTGGTAATTACTAACACTGGCCACTAGGTGGTGTGTCTGACTGGTAATTATTAACACTGAACACTAGGCGGTGTGTGTGAGACTGGTAATTACTAACACTGGCCACTAGGTGGTATGTCTAACTGGTAATTACTAACACTGGCCACTAGGTGGTGTGTCTGACAGGTAATTACTAACACTGTCCACTAGGCGGTGTCTGTGACTGGTAATTACTAACACTGGCCATTAGGTGGTGTGTGACTGGTAATTACTAACACTGGCCACTAGGCGGTGTGTGACTGGTAATTACTAACACTGGCCAATAGGTGGTGTGTATGACTGGTAATTACTAACACTGGCCACTAGGCGGTGTGTGACTGGTAATTACTAACACTGGCCACTAGGCGGTGTGTGACTGGTAATTACTAACACTGGCCACTAGGCAGTGTGTGACTGGTAATTACTAACACTAGCCACTAGGTGGTATGTCTGACTGGTAATTACTAACACTGGCCACTAGGCGGTATGTCTGACTGGAAATTACTAACACTGGCCACTAGGCGGTGTGTGTGACTGGTAATTACTAACACTGGCCATTAGGCGGTGTGTGACTGGTAATTACTAACACTGGCCACTAGGCGGTGTGTGACTGGTAATTATTAACTGGTCACTAGGCCGTGTGTGACTGGTAATTACTAACACTGGCCAATAGGTGGTGTGTGTGACTGGTAATTACAAACACTGGCCACTAGGCGGTGTGTGACTGGTAATTACTAACACTGGCCACTAGGCGGTGTGTGACTGGTAATTACTAACACTGGCCACTAGGCAGTGTGTGTGATTGGTAATTACTAACACTGGCCACTAGGCGGTGTGTGTGAGACTGGTAATTACTAACACTGGCCACTAGGTGGTATGTCTAACTGGTAATTACTAACACTGGCCACTAGGTGGTATGTCTGACTGGAAATTACTAACACTGGCCACTAGGTGGTGTGTCTGACAGGTAATTACTAACACTGGCCACTAGGCGGTGTGTGTGACTGGTAATTACTAACACTGGCCATTAGGCGGTGTGTGACTGGTAATTACTAACACTGGCCACTAGGCGGTGTGTGACTGGTAATTACTAACACTGGCCACTAGGCCGTGTGTGACTGGTAATTACTAACGCTGGCCAATAGGTGGTGTGTGTGACTGGTAATTACTAACACTGGCCACTAGGCGGTGTGTGACTGGTAATTACTAACACTGGCCACTAGGCCGTGTGTGACTGGTAATTACTAACACTGGCCACTAGGCAGTGTGTGACTGGTAATTACTAACACTAGCCACTAGGTGGTATGTCTGACTGGTAATTACTAACACTGGCCACTAGGCGGTATGTCTGACTGGAAATTACTAACACTGGCCACTAGGTGGTGTGTCTGATTGGTAATTACTAACACTTGCCACTAGGCGGTGTGTGACTGGTAATTACTAACACTGGCCACTAGGCGGTGTGTGACTGGTAATTACTAACACTGGCCACTAGGCAGTGTGTGACTGGTAATTACTAACACTGGCCACTAGGCGGTGTGTGTGACTGGTAATTACTAACACTGGCCACTAGGCGGTGTGTGTGACTGGTAATTACTAACACTGGCCACTAGGCGGTGTGTGTGATAGGTAATTACTAACACTGGCCACTCGGCGGTGTGTGTGAGACTGGTAATTACTAACACTGGCCACTAGGAAGTGTGTGTGACTGGTAATTATTAACACTGAACACTAGGCGGTGTGTGTGAGACTGGTAATTACTAACACTAGCCACTAGGTGGTATGTCTGACTGGTAATTTCTAACTGGCCACTAGGTGGTATGTCTGACTGGTAATTACTAACACTGGCCACTAGGTGGTGTGTCTGACTGGTAATTACTAACACTGGCCACTAGGCGGTGTGTGTGACTGGTAATTACTAACACTGGCCACTAGGCGGTGTGTGACTGGTAATTACTAACACTGGCCACTAGGCAGTGTGTGACTGGTAATTACTAACACTGGCCACTAGGCGGTGTGTGACTGGTAATTACTAACACTGGCCACTAGGTGGTGTGTCTGACTGGTAATTACTAACACTGGCCACTAGGCGGTGTGTGACTGGTAATTACTAACACTGGCCACTAGGTGGTGTGTCTGACTGGTAATTATTAACACTGAACACTAGGCGGTGTGTGTGAGACTGGTAATTACTAACACTGGCCACTAGGTGGTATGTCTAACTGGTAATTACTAACACTGGCCACTAGGTGGTGTGTCTGACAGGTAATTACTAACACTGGCCACTAGGCGGTGTGTGTGACTGGTAATTACTAACACTGGCCATTAGGCGGTGTGTGACTGGTAATTACTAACACTGGCCACTAGGCGGTGAGTGACTGGTAATTACTAACACTGGCCAATAGTTGGTGTGTGTGACTGGTAATTACTAACACTGGCCACTAGGCGGTGTGTGACTGGTAATTATTAACACTGGCCACTAGGCGGTGTGTGACTGGTAATTACTAACACTGGCCACTAGGCAGTGTGTGACTGGTAATTACTAACACTAGCCACTAGGTGGTATGTCTGACTGGTAATTACTAACACTGGCCACTAGGCGGTATGTCTGACTGGAAATTACTAACACTGGCCACTAGGCGGTGTGTGTGACTGGTAATTACTAACACTGGCCATTAGGCGGTGTGTGACTGGTAATTACTAACACTGGCCACTAGGCGGTGTGTGACTGGTAATTACTAACTGGTCACTAGGCCGTGTGTGACTGGTAATTACTAACACTGGCCAATAGGTGGTGTGTGTGACTGGTAATTACTAACACTGGCCACTAGGCGGTGTGTGACTGGTAATTACTAACACTGGCCACTAGGCGGTGTGTGACTGGTAATTACTAACACTGGCCACTAGGCTGTGTGTGACTGGTAATTACTAACACTAGCCACTAGGTGGTATGTCTGACTGGTAATTACTAACACTGGCCACTAGGCGGTATGTCTGACTGGAAATTACTAACACTGGCCACTAGGTGGTGTGTCTGACTGGTAATTACTAACACTTGCCACTAGGCGGTGTGTGACTGGTAATTACTAACACTGGCCACTAGGCGGTGTGTGACTGGTAATTACTAACACTGGCCACTAGGCAGTGTGTGACTGTTAATTACTAACACTGGCCACTAGGCGGTGTGTTTGACTGGTAATTACTAACACTGGCCACTAGGCGGTGTGTGTGACTGGTAATTACTAACACTGGCCACTAGGCGGTGTGTGTGATAGGTAATTACTAACACTGGCCACTCGGCGGTGTGTGTGAGACTGGTAATTACTAACACTGGCCACTAGGAAGTGTGTGTGACTGGTAATTATTAACACTGAACACTAGGCGGTGTGTGAGAGACTGGTAATTACTAATACTAGCCACTAGGTGGTATGTCTGACTGGTAATTACTAACACTGGCCACTAGGCGGTATGTCTGATTGGAAATTACTAACACTGGCCACTAGGTGGTGTGTATGACTGGTAATTACTAACACTGGCCACTAGGCGGTGTGTGTGACTGGTAATTACTAACACTGGCCACTAGGCGGTGTGTGTGACTGGTAATTACTAACACTGGCCACTAGGCGGTGTGTGTGATTGGTAATTACTAACACTGGCCACTAGGCGGTGTGTGTGAGACTGGTAATTACTAACACTGGCCACTAGGAAGTGTGTGTGACTGGTAATTACTAACACTGGCCACTAGGCGGTGTGTGTGATTGGTAATTACTAACACTGGCCACTAGGCGGTGTGTGTGAGACTGGTAATTACTAACACTGGCCACTAGGTGGTATGTCTGACTGGAAATTACTAACACTGGCCACTAGGTGGTGTGTCTGACTGGTAATTACTAACACTGGCCACTAGGAAGTGTGTGTGACTGGTAATTACTAACACTGGCCACTAGGTGGTGTGTGACTGGTAATTACTAACACTGGCCACTAGGTGGTGTGTCTGACTGGTAATTACTAACACTGGCCACTAGGCGGTGTGTGTGACTGGTAATTATCAACACTGAACACTAGGCGGTGTGTGTGAGACTGGTAATTACTAACACTAGCCACTAGGTGGTATGTCTGACTGGTAATTATTAACACTGGCCACTAGGTGGTGTGTGACTGGTAATTACTAACACTGGCCACTAGGTGGTGTGTCTGACTGGTAATTACTAACACTGGCCACTAGGTGGTGTGTCTGACTGGTAATTACTAACACTGGCCACTAGGCGGTGTGTGTGACTGGTAATTACTAACACTGGCCACTAGGCGGTGTGTGTGACTGGTAATTATTAACACTGAACACTAGGCGGTGTGTGTGAGACTGGTAATTACTAACACTAGCCACTAGGTGGTATGTCTGACTGGTAATTACTAACACTGGCCACTAGGTGGGATGTCTGACTGGTAATTACTAACACTGGCCACTAGGTGGTGTGTCTGACTGGTAATTACTAACACTGGCCACTAGGCGGTGTGTGTGACTGGTAATTACTAACACTGGCCACCAGGCGGTGTGTCTCATCTCATCTCATTATCTCTAGCTGCTTTTATCCTTCTACAGGGTCGCAGGCAAGCTGTAGCCTATCCCAGCTGACTACGGGCGAAAGGTGGGGTACACCCTGGACAAGTCGCCAGGTCATCACAGGGCTGACACACAGACACAGACAACCATTCACACCTACGGTCAATTTAGAGTCACCAGTTAACCTAACCTGCATGTCTTTGGACTGTGGGGGAAACTGGAGCACCTGGAGGAAACCCACACGGACACGGGGAGAACATGCAAACTCAACACAGAAAGGCCCTCGCCGGCCCCAGGGCTCGAACCCAGGACCTTCTTGCTGTGAGGTGACAGCGCTAACCACTACACCACCGTGCCGCCCTAGGCAGTATGTATGACAGGTAATTACTAACACTGGCCACTAGGCGGTGTGTGTGACTGGTAATTACTAACACTGGCCACTAGGCAGTGTATATGACTGGTAATTACTAACACTGGCCACTAGGCAGTGTGTATGACTGGTAATTACTAACACTGGCCACTAGGCAGTGTGTGTGACTGGTAATTACTAAC
This sequence comes from Neoarius graeffei, assembly GCF_027579695.1. Taxonomy (NCBI): domain Eukaryota; kingdom Metazoa; phylum Chordata; class Actinopteri; order Siluriformes; family Ariidae; genus Neoarius; species Neoarius graeffei. The sequence goes on from NC_083587.1 coordinate 3,966,200, forward strand.
ACTGGCCACTAGGTGGTGTGTGTGACTGGTAATTACTAACACTGGCCACTCGGCAGTGTGTGTGACTGGTATTACTAACACTGGCCACTAGGCGGTGTGTGTGACTGGTATTACTAACACTGGCCACTAGGCAGTGTGTCTGACTGGTAATTACTAACACTGGCCACTAGGTGGTGTGTATGACTGGTAATTACTAACACTGGCCACTAGGCGGTGTGTATGACTGGTAATTACTAACACTGGCCACTAGGCGGTGTGTATGACTGGTAATTACTAACACTGGCCACTCGGCGGTGTGTATGACTGGTAATTACTAACACTGGCCACTAGGCGGTGTGTATGACTGGTAATTACTAACACTGGCCACTAGGCGGTGTGTATGACTGGTAATTACTAACACTGGCCACTAGGCGGTGTGTATGACTGGTAATTACTAACACTGGCCACTAGGCGGTGTGTCAAGTTTATTTGTATAGCGCTTTTAACAATAAACATTGTCGCAAAGCAGCTTTACAGAATTTGAACAACTTAAAACATGAGCTAATTTTATCCCTAATCTATCCCCAATGAGCAAGCCTGTGGCGACGGTGGCAAGGAGAAACTCCCTCAAATGACATGAGGAAGAAACCTCGAGAGGAACCAGACTCAAAAGGGAACCCATCCTCATTTGGGCGACAACAGACAGCCTGACTATAATATTAACAGTTTTAACATGAGGACAGTTTTGTTGATGTTATAACTCTTCATTGATGGAAACGAGTGCAAAACTGTTCATGATAACTGCAGTCCTAAAGTTAGCAAGTCAACTGTAGTCCTCAGCCATAAAAGCATTACTGTAAGAGTCCAGAACATCCTCCAGGTATAACCCTCAACTGTCCTCATGGGGCCGTCCTTCACAGGAGCAGTGCGATAAAGCTCCGACCAGACACAGGGCACCAGGATGGATCAAGCAGGTCCGGGGGCAGAAGAGGCCAGCATCTCAATCCCAGGACCAACATGTAACTCAGAGGGACAGATTGGGGGGGGGGGAAGAGAGAGAGAAAGAAAACACATGTTGTTAGGTATGCCGTAAAAATGACAAGTATTAAATCTGTGTGGTAGGCTTGCAGAGACGAGAGTGTGTGACTGGTAATTACTAACACTGGCCACTAGGCGGTGTGTGACTGGTAATTACTAACACTGGCCACTAGGTGGTGTGTATGACTGGTAATTACTAACACTGGCCACTAGGCAGTGTGTGTGACTGGTATTACTAACACTGGCCACTAGGCGGTGTGTGTGACTGGTAATTACTAATACTGGCCACTAGGCGGTGTATATGACTGGTAATTACTAACACTGGCCACTAGGCGGTGTGTATGACTCGTAATTACTAACACTGGCCACTAGGCGGTGTGTATGACTGGTAATTACTAACACTGGCCACTAGGCGGTGTGAGACTGGTAATTACTAACATTGGCCACTAGGCGGTGTGTGTGACTGATAATTACTAATACTGGCCACTAGGCGGTGTGTGTGACTGGTAATTACTAACACTGGACACTAGGCGGTGTGTGTGACTGGTAATTACTAACACTGGCCACTAGGCGGTGTGACTGGTATTACTAACACTTGCCACTAGGCGGTGTTTATGCCAGTTACTGTAATCTTCCAGTCACTGTTTCAGTATGGACCCTTTTCACGTGACGTCACGACAAACACGGCCGCCATTTTGGACATGAACTACCAGTAGTCTACCACAGCCAACAATGAGGAACGACGGCGAAGCATCGAAAGGAATATAGCCATCAAAGAAAGTTTTTACTTTCAGCATGACTTCCATTATGCCATTATATTGTTGTGCACCTGGATGTAGTAACCATCAACACACAAGGCAAGATTTATCATTTTATCGGATCCCGACAGATGCTGACCAACGGAGAAGATGTGGATGGTCTCTAAAATATTGGCAAAATGATGTTTATTGACATAGCAATCGTGTGTAACGGGAAGCATTTGCATATCCGAAATGTTGTGTTTACATCAAAGATAAAATAAACCGATATGACAACGACTGCTGCTGCCAGGTTGGGGACACAAACTAGTAGAAAGGAAGTGTGCCAACAGTGCCAACACACTTCCTTTGTGGTTGATTCTGCTTTAAGGTAAGATGCATTTAATTATTCGTCTGCTGTGGGTTTGGAATCGGTAGCCTGACCGATTCGTTCATGTTTGTGGTGCCATTTGTTTGTTGACGCATGTTGAAATGGAAGATTGGTTGTTGACATGATTTCCAGTGATGCTTTGGTGCTGCTGTGGATCAGATGTGTTGAGTAGCCTGACTGTTTTTTTTTCTTGCGTGTGGTATCATTGTTGACGCGAGGTTGTTTTTTGAACATGCCAATGCAGACACGACTTCCCCTGATGAGTTATGACTTCAGACACGATGCATGTGTGGAGGTGTGGAGTCCGCGTGATATGTGCGTAAGATAGGCTTCTCATGTGTTTGGAGATCCGCGCTCTGAGACAAGCGCAAGCACCCACCCCCCCAAGGGAAAAAAGGGACCCCCCGGAAAATATCGGCATAGTTCGAACACTGGGTTGGAGAAAGTAATGGCAAATAGTGAGTGCACAAACCATAGAAGGTAAACTGTACACAGCGCCAGGGCAGTGTGATGGTATGTCTACTTTTAGATTGTGTTAGCTTATCAATGAACACACTCGTCACTCGACGAGTTTCACGTCTTTACGACGGATACTTAAATGTGTGTTAGGTATTATTGTTGCAGTCTAAGCAGTCATTGTAGCAGCTAGATGAGCGAGAACCGAAAGGGTCTGTGCCATAAACTGTTATTTCTTCATGTCCAAAATGGCGGTCGCGTTTACGAAGGTCACGTGAGTGAAAAAGGTCTATAGCGGAAATGGTGATGAGACCGATCGACTTCCTTCTGTGACGTCACGGATCTCAAGGTCATTCACTCAGATGGCTACCTATATGAATCACTTTAATCATAAAAATTGCAATATTAGATTTATTGTTAATGCTTAAAAAAACAAAATGGTTGTTTGACCATTACACATTAGTTAAAAACTATTCCTATGTCATTCTTGAGGTTTCAGGCATTTATAAATAAAAAGTGAAGCTGTGATTCTGCATATACAGTTAGGTCCATAAATATTTGGACAGAGACAACATTTTTCTAATTTTGGTTCTGTAGATTACCACAATGAATTTTGAACAAAACAATTCAGATGCAGTTGAAGTTCAGACTTTCAGCTTTAATTCAGTGGGTTGAACAAAATGATTGCATAAAAATGTGAGGAACTAAAGTATTTTTTAAACACAATCCCTTCATTTCAGGGGCTTAAAAGTAATTGGACAAATTAAATAATTGTAAATAAAATGTTCATTTCTAATACTTGGTTGAAAACCCTTTGTTGGCAATGACTGCCTGAAGTCTTGAACTCATGGACATCACCAGACGCTGTGTTTCCTCCTTTTTAATGCTCTGCCAGGCCTTTACTGCAGCAGTTTTCAGTTGCTGTTTGTTTGTGGGCCTTTCTGTCTGAAGTTTAGTCTTTAACAAGTGAAATGCATGCTCAATTGGGTTGAGATCAGGTGACTGACATGGCCATTCAAGAATATTCCACTTCTTTGCTTTAATAAACTCCTGGGTTGCTTTGGCTTTATGTTTTGGGTCATTGTCCATCTGTATTATGAAATGCTGACCAATCAGTTTGGCTGGATTTGAGCACACAGTATGTCTCTGAATACATCAGAATTCATCCGGCTGCTTCTGTCCTATGTCACATCATCAATTAACACTAGTGACTCAGTGCCACTGGCAGCCATGCATGCCCAAGCCATCACACTGCCTCCGCCGTGTTTTACAGATTTTGATTTGATTTGATTGATTACTTTATTCTGAACAATAAAGAATACTCTCCACCACCTTATTGTCATACTCTCCACCACCTTATTGAGGTATTTCACTCACGTGACCAAGTCATGTGATGCTGCCATTTTGGACGGCACGGCTCGAATCAGTTTGAATGCGAGGAAGGCGACAAACGAAAAACATAAAAGAAAAAGGAGCGAGATGCAGAAAACACCTTCACTATCCAGCGACGTAGGGCATTTACAGGGCGAGCAGAGGGAGAGGTATTTGCAAAAATTGAGGTTAGCAAGCTTAGAGAACAACGTTTACCTGCTTCCACCAGGATTGTTCACTGACGTACGGAAGTACACGAAGCCCTCATCTTTACCTGACTTCGGCCCACATGATCTGTATACCTATGTCGTTAAAAACCCATCGCCATACACAGGTATTGATCTGAAAGCGTATACGAGTTTGGATGCCTACAAATATTTTGTGTCAGGCTGGGTAACATGCCTACATCAGCGGGTCGTCCCTGGAGCCGGTGGTCGCCATCTGATTACAGCTAAGGTTTGTTCACATTTTCATTTACTTTCAGTCCTCAGGATAAACAAAATGTTATTATATGTCATTGAAATAACTTCTTAGTCTGTTGAGACATGGCCCATTATAAATTTGCTGTTACCAGGCAATGACTAAGAACTGTATTATTAGGGTCGGTGTAGTTGTAGCAGTGTATTAGCAACTAGCTGTTAGCAGGGCTGTAGTCAAGTCCACCTTAGTCGAGTCCAAGTCACGTCCGAGTCCAAAGAGGTTCGAGTCCGAGTCAAGTCCGAGTCCAAAGAGGTTCGAGTCTGAGTCAAGTCCGAGTAAAAAGAGGTTCGAGTCCGAGTCAAGTCCGAGTCCAGGACAGCAAATACAAGTCATATACTTGGAGCATCAAGATAATAACTTTGGGTTATTACTAACACAGTGTCACAGTACTTATGGTTTGTGTATATATACAAACAATAGCTTGTACAATATAGCTTCACTCATACAGTAAGTGTGAAAAATTATTACCAGTATTATACTGTAAGTGTGTACCTGTGGTTAGAGTATGCCTTGCCTGAAAAAAAAACTGTACATGCCGTGAGTGTAATGAAATAAGTAATTTTTATTTGAGCATTAACTGTAACAACCCCCCCCCCCCCATAGAATCATTTGTCAACATTAATCAACAGTCTCACTCACTCACTCACTCACTCTCTCTCTCTCTCTCTCTCTCATACACACACCTCAAGAGGGTGGAGCAAAATGAATTGCATTCAATGGCTTGTTTTAACAAACAAAAAAACAACAACAAATACAGGTAAATCAAGGGAAAGTAAAGGAAGGCAAGTCTGGTTAGGTAAGTAAAGCTACCATCTCTGCTATTAAATCAACAATGTCCATCATCACCAAACATGCATTTTGCAGACAGACATCTCTAAAAAAGAGATTTGTTGCATTTCAAAAACATGAGCGAGGAGAGCATTTCCGCTCCAAGACTGGCCCTATGGGGCCTCATAATCAACCCTCCAGCACTGAACACTCTTTCTACTGGCGCAGAAGAAGCGGGTACGGAAAGCACTTTTAGAGCTAGGGCATGCAAATGGCTATATCTGTCCTTGTTTTTGCACCAAAATGCAAGAGCATCCTCCTCTGCAGAGTAGTTTTCGATATCTTCCAGGTAAGATTGTACCTCACTGTTGATGCTTTGATAACCAAGGGCGGAGTGGCTCCTGTTTTGAACTTTGTATTTCCCCAGGAGCCGTTGGATTTTCGCCTTCGGGGGAGACTCTTCCTGGGTAGGTTCTGGCAGCTCACAGTCCATTTTCTTGGCCTGAGTAATCAAGCTGCCTGGAAACACACACACGCACAGTACAGGCAGACAACCATCATTACTTATAGCAGACAACCATTATTATTTCACTCCAGGTTCTACTTTCAGTTTTTCTATGCATGTCACAAATGAAACTCACTCCTCTCTGTATATTTGATTCATATCTTCCACTGCAATGAAAATGCTGCATAATGCACTTTAAGGAGGGGATTTTGAAATACAGAACATACCTGTTAGTGATCTTTGCACTGTCACTGGTTTTAACATCCATTTCCACCCACTTCAATCCAAACTGGGGGTCCAGCATTGCTCCATGCATGTACACATCCTGACTGAATGGCAGATCAAGGCCCTGGTCGTCTGACAAGCCAAGCCTAACAAAGATGCCAGCAAATCTTCTTTCAAGTGAGGCTCTGAGAGCCCTTGTCAGCAACCTACACAGTCTCTTTTCTCCATCCATTGCTGCAAGGTGGGAATGAAGTTCCAGGACAGTCGGTACAACCATGCTGATCGTAACAACTTTGTCACCCTGGGTCAAATCAGTGGCCTCAGCAAAAGGTCCGAGAATTTCTCCGAGTTCTTTGCATTGTGCCCATTCACGTGAGTTGAGGACCACATTCTCAAAGTCAACAGCACACATTTGTGTGAGTGCAGTATGGTCCAGATCAGTCACTGCCTGTACCTGCCTGAATTGTGAGCTCCACCTGGTTACACTTGATACAGGGATACTTTTGCCACTCCCAAAGACAGACTCAAACTTATCCTTAAATACTGTGCTGGTATGGAGCAGACTGGCAAGCTTGGTTATTTTTGAGATTGCCCGTGACATTGCTTTCAGCTCTCTCATTCCATCCCCAATGACCAGCTGTAGGCTGTGTGCAAAGCATGACAACCGCTGACGGGAACCAAGAAGACATTCTGTGTCCAGCTGTGCCCCATCCATGTCCTCCTCATCTGAGCTGCTGCCACCTTCAAAGTCATCAGAATGGTCTGCCATCTTCACTTTGAATGCCTTTTTCATGTTGGCTGCATTATCGGTGATTATAAAGTCAACCTTCTCACTGATGTTGTATTCATCTAATATTTCATCAAATGCTGCAGAGATATTTTCAGAGCTGTGGCGGCCCTTGAATCTCCTGCAGGCAAGCAGGTAGGTCTGAAGATGGGGTTCAGAGGTGTTGTTCAGCATGTGAGCTGTAACTCCCAAATAGGACCGCATTGTGCGGTCGGACCAGATGTCCGCTGTGACGGACAGGGAGCGCTGCTCTTCCAGCCGTGATTTGATGCCCTCTTTCAATGTTGCCACTAGTTGAAGGATGTTTCTTGTTGTAATGGTAGCGCGTGAGATTGGTGTGTACTTGTTATCCATGACGTGGAGGAAATGATGGAAGTTTTCATTTTCCACGATGGATAACGGCAGGCAGCACCCGATGATAAGGTCATGAATTATTGACTGGCTGATCGCCTGTTGCCTCGAAGAAGATTCATTATATACTTGAACCGGCGACCGCCAAAATCCCGTGATAGCTGGTTGATTTTCGTCCCGTTGTCGTTGGCGATACTCCTGCAGACTAGAGATGGAAACACAAAAGCATATGTGAGTGTTAGAACTAAATAACATATAGATATCAAGCCTCATTATAAGGGAAGTAAAATCTGTATTCCCAGTCATACATTTATGTCCATAAAACTAAAATGAGTTGCAACATAATCAAACCTAGCCAATGGCTCTGATTATTTAATAAATGCCATGTCACTGAAATAACATTCAGAGGCATAAAGGAAGTCATGTTTGCTTTTTATTTAACTAAGGGACAAGCCATTTCTTTGCAATTACAACTGACCATTCTACTCACTAGAGGGAGCCATTTAAAATGATATGCATTGAAGTGGCATGAAGTAGCATTCCCAATTCAGGCACAACCACAAACATCACCTGAAACTGCGCTGCACGTAGTTAATATTGTAACTTAATTCTCATTTAGCATCTAACGTTTTACCTGATGAAAAAAATACTAACGTAAGGAATTGTAGCGTCGTATCCGTATCTTCCATTGGCCAGTGTTCGCTACTGTTAGCACAAGATAAAGCTAAGCACTTTCTGTCACTTACCTTGCTGGGTGGTTCCTCTGCAGGTGTCTGTTAAAATTGGACGTCGTCCCAAGCGTGTCTGAAATTGTTTTTTTGCAGAATCTGCAGTCTGCCCGGTGTTTCTTTTCTGATCTGTTGTTGAAAACTCATGGTGATTTGTGTAGGCGAATTTAATTACCCCCGAATTAGCCGACATCTTCGCTGTATAGGTTATGTGTGAGAGAAAACAATGAAGGTCGCGCGGGAAGATAATAAAACACATATTTAGAATCTTAAAGTAACAAGTTCAAGTGTGAGACTCTACCATTGGTTGGCGGATTCCTTGGTGGACTTGACGAGTCCTGCAGCTATATTTAGCGAGACCACTAGGGGAGTCCGAGACAAGTCCAAGTCCAATTACAAGCGAGTCCGAGTCAAGTCCAAGTCCAACAAAAAAACGTCTCGAGACGGACTCGAGTCTGAGTCTGGACTCGAGTACTACAGCCCTGGCTGTTAGCACTAGCTAATGTCAACAACATCATAGCTGGTATGTTACTGTAGCAATGTTTACGTTCAGTCATTTGGATGACTGTTAAAGCCTTTCAGTCTCAAGTTTTTCCTTTACTGGATTTACTAGTTTACTGAGCCAGCGCGCGCTAGCCGGCAAGCCGGGAGCCGGCGCGCGCTAGCTGGCAAGCCGGGAGCCGGCGCGCGCTAGCTGGCAAGCCGGGAGCCGGCGCGCGCTAGCTCAGTAAACTAGTAAATCCAGTAAAGGAAAAACTTGAGACTGAAAGGTTTTAACAGTCATCCAAATGACTGAACGTAAACATTGCTACAGTAACATACCAGCTACTGTTGTTGACATTAGCTAGCTTGCCTGTTATACTCTGCCCCGTATTCACTCAAACGGACTACAGAATATATCTTTCTAGCCCAACGGGGCTATAGTTTTATTAAACTCATAACTGGAGTTACAAGAAGCGTGGCTTCCCTGGCTCAGTCACTGGTGTAACCTACTAAACAGTCCGTGTGGACAACAATTCCCATTGTTACATCCTTTCTCTTTTTTTTTTTTTGATTACACTCTTAACCTGTAAACAATGTACACATTCAAAATTCTGTTAAGGCACACGGTCCAGTGTTACTGAAAATATTGTCCACAAGGTATAACTCATAACTGTTTAACCACATCCTAGGCAAGATGAACTTAAAATAATTGTAGCTATCAGTAAACTTCAGATTGACATCCATTCTAATATTCTTACTTTAAATTCAAGATCAAAGTTATAGATGATTGTTCTTATCAACTCATTAATAGCTTAACATGTTCCAAAGTACACATGGACATATTTGTAACAACCATGGATTTTTTTTTTCCACATTCACAACACATTTTTCTTTCTTTTTTTTTTTTTTTAATCTTTCTCCCCCCAAAGGCCCTAGGTGGTTCACCACTAGTGAGTCACAAAGTCTTTGTATCTTTGTGGTTTCACCACTGTGCGACCAGATCTAGTGGTCACTGGTAGATCACTCTGACCAGCACTGTCTTGGTCAGACGTTGGGGTGTGTACGTCAGGAACAGCTGATGATGGCAGATCAGTGTCCATGTCCATAGGCTCACTGAAAGCCTGTGCGTCGGCACGCCGGAGGTGTTTGCGGTTCCTCCTGAGAACACCACCAGACTGGAGTTGGATGTCGTAGGATCTTGCATCCACAATCCTCAGTACCTTGCCTAGTCTCCACACTGTGTGAGGCTCGAATGGTTGTATTCGCACACAGTCACCTGGTTTCAGTGTGTCCAGATCTCTGGCTGATCGGTTGTAGTAGGTACTCTGTCGTTCTTGTTTCTTTTTCAGGCTCTGCTCCACTTGTTGCACTTTTGGTTGCAGAAGACTTGCATTAGTGGGCAGCAGTGTTCTGGTGCGGCGGCTGAGAAGTCTTTGCGCTGGACTGCTGTCTAGGCCTTGTGATGGTGTGTTGCGGTGATCCAAGAGCGCAAGGTAAGGATCTTGTCCAGCCATTTTTGCCTTGAGCAACAGTCTCTTGGCTGTTTTGACCGCCGATTCAGCTTTGCCATTGCTTTGAGGGTGCCCCGGCGACGAGGTCTTGTGTAGGAATTCCCATCGTTCGCTGAATCTTTTGAATTCTTGCGAGGAGTATTGTGGTCCATTGTCTGAAATGACAACATCAGGGATTCCTTGTCTGGCAAAGTGGGCTTTCAATTTCTTTATCACTGTTGTAGATTTCGTGTCTGACAGGTAGTCAATTTCCCAGAAGTTGGAGTGATAATCAACTGTGATTAGATAGTCTTTGTTGTCAAAAGTAAACAGATCAGTTCCCACTTTAGCCCATGGACGGTTTGGCATTTCATGTGAGAGCAGTGTTTCTTTTTGCTGCTTGTAATCCACCGACCTGCAAATGTCACACTTGTTTACATATGTTTTAATTTGGTCATTAATCCCTGGCCAGTATACGCACTCTCTGGCCCTCCGTAGGCATCCTTCTACACCAAGATGAGAGGAGTGTAAACGGCAAGTGATGTCTCTTCGTAGTGCATCAGGGATGACGACACGTTCGCCTCTGAACACTATTCCATCTTGATGACTCAATTCATCTTGAAAAGAGAAGTATGGCCTAATTTCACTAGCTGTCTTTGCCTTGTCATTTGGCCAGCCTTTCTGTATGGTTTCAATGAGAATCTGCAGAGTTGCATCCTCTTTTGTGGCAGAACGAATTGAACTAAGGCTGTCTGCCGAGATGGGCACATGCTGTAACATATTTATAGTCTCTATTTTAGCTTCCACTGAGCCATATGATGAACATTCTGGAAGGTAAGCTCGGCTCAAGGTGTCTGCCAACACCATATCTCTTCCAGGTAAGTACACTACATCAACATCATATTTCTGAATGCGCATCATCATTCGCTGCAGTCGTTTGGGAGCGCTTAGTAATGGCTTCCTCACAATGTTTTCTAATGGTTTGTGATCACTCTGTACAGTAACTTTGCGGCCATAAGTGTACTGGTGGAATTTCTCCAAACTAAAAATCATTGCTAAGAACTCTTTCTCTATTTGGGCATAGCCCCTTTCTGTCTGTGTGAGTGCTCTGCTTGCAAAAGCTATGGGCTTACCCCTCTGGACCAGTGCCGCTCCCAGGCCCGTGTCTGAGGCATCACACTGCACAGTCAGTTCCTCTTCTGGACTGTAGTACTTGAGCACTGGTGTGTTTGCAATCATTCTTTTCAGTTTGAGAAACGTTTCCTCATGTTGCTCTGACCACCTCCATTCACAGTCTTTGTGTGTCAGTTCTCTCAGCGGCTGACAGTGGTCAGAGAGGTGAGGGCAAAACTTTGCTAAGTAATTCACCATGCCTAACAGTCTCTGAACAGCTTTCACATCAGTTGGGCTTGGCATTTGTTCAATGGCACGCACCTTTTCCGGGTCGACTTTCAGCCCATTCGCTGTCAGGAGATGTCCGATGTATGTAGCTTCCTTTTGTTTCAGTTTAAACTTCTCTGCATTCAGTTTAATCTTCTTTTGTCTGCACCTGTTCAGAAACAATCTCAATTTCTCATCATGATCATGCTGTGCCATTTCTTGTGTCTCACCTTGTCCAGTGATTAGGACGTCGTCTGCAATGATGTACAGACCTGGCAGATCATCCAGTGCTTGTGTCAGCTTCCGTTGGAAGACCTCTGGCGCTGGGCTGATTCCCATTGGGAGTCTCAGCCACCTGTAACGTCCAAACGGTGACGCAAAGGTAGTCAGAAAGCTTGACTCCTCGTCTAGCTTAACATGCCAGAAGCCGCTTTTGACATCGCATACTGAAAACACCTTGGCTTTGGACAGATCTGGAAGAATGTCATCGATGGTTTGCAAGGGAAAGTGGCTGCGCTTCAGCGCCTTGTTCAAGGGCCTTGGATCGATACACACTCGCAACCTCCCATTCTGCTTCTGCACTACCACCATACCATTAATCCAATCTGTGTTGCGCTCTACAGGTGCAATGATTCCTCTTTTCTGTAGGTCGAGCAGTTCAACCTTCAGTGGCTTCATCATGGCAACTGGGACCCGGCGCCTTGGCAGCTGCACCGGTTTCACTGAGCTGTCGATCTCCAGGCGATACTCTCCTTCAAGGCAGCCATCACCGTTGAACACGTCTGCATACTCCGCTTTTATCTGGTCCATTGTCCACTGGCCCCTTGTATCTGGAGATGTAGTAATGATGCTGACGATTGCCATGATGTTTTCATACTGCACTTTGATCAGCTGCATGCCTTCGCTTGCTCTTTTGCCCAGTAGTGGTCCAGTGGCACCTTCTCCTACCACTTGGAATTCTAACCTGTACAGTTTTTGGTTTCTAGGATTTCTCAGTTTCAGTTTGCATTTTCCCAGTGGTTTCAGTTTGCTCTTCTTGTACATTATTAACACAGTCTTTGTGTCTTCAAGCTTTGTGTTCGGATCAATCAGGTCAATCGGGATAATGTTACACGTTGCACCACTGTCTATCTGGAATTTCACCGTCTTGTTCTCAAGAAGCATGCTAGCAAAAAGCTGTGTGCTGTGCTGTTTATCCACTACATTCACACTGTTGACTTTCTGTGCATTAACACTGAGTATTTCTTCAAAATCATCACTTTCAGATACAGCTACATGCACCTGTTTCGTTTTCTTTTCTCTGGTCAGCTGACTCACTTTACACTTCACTGCAAAATGGTTCTCTTTGCCACATTTTTTGCATTTCTTCCCGAATGCGGGGCATTTCTGTTTATTTTTCTCATGTGTTTTTCCACAGAACTTACATTCAACGATGTTTCCCGTCTGTCTGTTCCGCGCTGGCTCTTTCACTGCATGCACTTCTTCCTCTTTGGGTCCGGAGATGGTTTTCACATTTTCCCGCGACAACTCCGCTGCACGGCACAACTGTATGCAGGACTCGAGTGTCAGTTTTTCCTCCCGAAGCAGCCGCTCCCTCATGGTAGCATTGTTGCTCCCACACACGATTCTATCATGAATCAACGTGTCTCGTAACGTTCCAAAGTTGCATGTTTTCGCCAACACTTTCAATTCAGTCACATAGCAGTCTATAGCTTCACCAGGGCATTGATTTCTCGAAAAGAAACGAAAACGTTCCACAGTTTCATTCACGCTAGGCGTGCAATGTTCATCAAATTTCTTTAGAATATCTGCTATCTTCCAATCCGCTTTAGGCGTCTCACCCATCAATGTATCCAGCAACTCTCTCCCGCTCTCACCCACGAGATAACCGAACAGTTTCACTTTGGTGGTTTCATCGTCAACTCCCACCGCAAGGTCCACATACAGCAAAAATTCTTCTTTCCATACCTTCCAAGTCTTTGCTAGATTGCCTGAGTCCATGCACAGACGCTGTGGAGGTTTCAATCCGTCCATGCTCGGGCGTCCGTATGCTAATCCACGCCGTGTGCTGGTGATTAGCTGACTAGCAGGTGTATCCTCCTTCCCGCGGCGAAACGAGCGAAGTCAAAACTAAACTAAACTAGACTAAAACAGGTCAAATCCGTGACCGCTGCCACCATGTTATACTCTGCCCCGTATTCACTCAAACGGACTACAGAATATATCTTTCTAGCCCAACGGGGCTATAGTTTTATTAAACTCATAACTGGAGTTACAAGAAGCGTGGCTTCCCTGGCTCAGTCACTGGTGTAACCTACTAAACAGTCCGTGTGGACAACAATTCCCATTGTTACATTGCCGTCCAAAATGGCGGACACCGGGGCATCACGTGACCCTGTGACGTCAGGTGAAATACCTCAATACTTCAGTCCTTTGTCCACATATATTGCCACACCTCCTCCTCTCTTTTTCACTCTGCTTATATGATTTAGATCATAACCCTCCATCTCAAAGTCCACATCTCTGTCAGTGCTGATCCATGTCTCTGAAATTACTATGATGTTGAATGGGTTCTTAAACTGTTTCAAATATTCTTTAATACTGTGGAAGTTGGCATATAAGCTTCTGCTGTTGAAGTGGATGATTGATATGTTATGCTTTGATTGGAAAGTTGCGTTGTAGTGCTCATCTGTGTAATAACTGCAGCTGTTTTCTATATCATTGAGTAAATTGTTATCCGGATCAATATCATGTTCTATGTTCTGTATATACAAAGTTTTCTAGTCCTAATGTGTGTTTATTATCAGGAGTTGTCATGGCTGTAGTTTAAGGATACCTTGTTGTTGTACGTTTCATTAATATTTGCTCAGCTCCTCCAGCTCCCTGATGACTAGTACTTTGGCTTGTTCTGGTGTTCCATTTAACTTGATGTATATTTTGCAGTTTGAAGTCCATGTTGATTGTATTTTCTTCTGTTTTCTGAGTAAACAGGCCATTCTGGCAATGTCCGCATTTTTCTTTGTCAGGTGCTCATTGATGTAAATGTCTGATCCCTTCAGCCATCTTCCCTGTTTCAGCAGTTCGTTTTTGTGTTTTCTATTTGCAAACCGAACTATTATTGCCGGTTTTGTCTTCTCGTTTCTCCTTGGGAGCGGGTGACAGGCCTCGATGTTCTCCCTGTCTAACTCAACTCCCTTTGAGCGGAGAAACGCCGCCACATGTTGCTCCACCGATGCCGCGTCCTCCTCGCTCGGCTCCTCTCCGTTCCGCATTGTCACTGCCCGTGCATATGAACGAGGTTTCACTTCCAAGCCGGTGATTATGATGTCGTTCATTCTGGTATATTGCTCCAGATCGGCCACCCGGTTCTCCAGCAAGTTAATCCGCTTGTCCTTCTCGGTGATTTGTAGCCTCAAGGCTTTAACTTCCTCCACCAGGCTCATGATGGTTTTCTGCTGTTGTCTAACAGCAGAAACCTCCTCCGTCAACATGTCGAGCGATCTTTTAATATCGTCGACCTCCTCAACCTGTGCTGTATTCTTTTTTGGTGGCATGTCGCGAAGCGAGGAGCGAAGTGCAGGAAGAACAAGCGGGGCGGCAGCAGCGCGGCAGGAAAATCCAAGGCTTCAGCTGAGGCCCGGGCCCACTCTCAGCCCGCTCTCGCTCTCAGCCTGTTCCCGCGCAGCCTCTCAGCCCGCTCTCGCTTTCAGCCTGTTCCCGCGCAGCCTCTCAGCCCGCTCTCGCTTTCAGCCTGTTCCCGCGCAGCCTCTCAGCCCGCTCTCGCTTTCAGCGTGTTCTCGCTGATGATGATGTGGTATGCTTTGGCTCATGAGCTGTACCACGCGTTTGCCATACTTTTTTCTTTCCATCATTCTGGTAGAGGTTGATCTTGGTTTCATCTGTCCAAAGAATGTTCTTCCAGAACTGTGCTGGCTTTTTTAGATGTTTTTAGCAAAGTCCAATCTAGACTTTTTATTCTTGAGGCTTATGAGTGGCTTGCACCATGCAGTGAACCCTCTGTATTTACTTTCATGCAGTCTTCTCTTTATGGTCGATTTGGATATTGATACGCCTACCTCCTGGAGAGTGTTGTTCACTTGGTTGGCTGTTGTGAAGGGGTTTCTCTTCACCATGGAAATTATTCTGCGATCATCCACCACTGTTGTCTTCTGTGAGTGTCCAGGTCTTTTTGCATTGATGAGTTCACTAGTGCGTTCTTTCTTTCTGAGGATGTACCAAACTGTAGATTTTGCCACTTCTAATATTGTAGCAATTTCTCGGATGTTTTTTTTTCTGTTTTCGCAGCTTAAGGATGGCTTGTTTCGCCTGCAAGGAGAGCTCCTTTGACCGCATGTTTTCTTCACAGCAAAATCTTCCAAATGCAAGCACCACACCTCAAATCAACTCCAGGCCTTTTATCTGCTTAATTGAGAATGACATAATGAAGGAATTACCCACACCTGCCCATGAAATAGCCTTTGAGTCAATTGTCCAATTACTTTTGGTCCCTTTAAAAACAGGATGGCACATGTTAAGGAGCTGAAACTCCTAAACCCTTCATCCAATTTTAATGTGGATACCCTCAAATGAAAGCTGAAAGTCTGGACTTTATGTCCATATCCATTATGTAACTATAACTTGAATAGGTTTCAGTAAACAGGTAAAAAAAAAAACAAAATTTGTGTCAGTGTCCAAATATATATGGACCTAACTGTATGCTTTAAGTCATCCACAGAACCCAAGTCATCTTCGGAGCTCAAGCACAATTCCAGCCCTGTGTCCAAGTCAGTTCCAGAACTCCAACTTGAGTCATCTCCTGAACTGTCTCCAGAGTCCAACCCAGAGCCCAAGTTGTCTCCAGAGCTCAAGTCAAGCCCTGAGTCCAAGCCAGATCCAGAGCTCAAGCCTGAGTCATCTCCTGAACTAAAGCTAGAGTCCAGCCCAGAGCTCAGGTCATCACCAGAGCTCAAGTAGTCTCTAGAGCTCAAGCCCAGCCCTGAGTCCAAGCCAAATCCAGAGCTCAAGCCTGAGTCATCTCCTGAGCTGGAGCCAGAGTCCAGCCCAAAGCTCAACTCCTCTCCAGAGCTCGAATCCAGCCCAGAGCTTGAGTTCACCTTCAGTACTGGATCCGAGCCAAGTCCAAGACCCAAGTCAAGTCCGGAGTCTGAGCATGATTATGGCCTAGAGCCCAAATCAAGTCCTGAGCTCTTTGGGAGGGGTTTCTGTCAGTCCTGCATGCTGTGGCGTGTGCACCTGAAGGCATGCCTCAGGCTGCGTGCGCGTTGAGCAGACTCCAGCATGCACGCTGTTAACAATGCACACCTGAACTCAATTAAGGAAATGTGTGTGCATTTATTTAAGGACTGTGCTGATGCATGATCATCACGAAGTATTACGCTACGTCTGTATGCATTACTGAGCGTTTCTATCAGACAATATGTTCTTGATTTCCTGTTTTCCTAATTCCTGTGCCTGTTTCTTATTCCCGTTCTCGCTTTGCCGTTGATATCCTGTATGCGTCTCGCCCGACCCTTTGCTTGTTTCACATCTTGGATCTTGCCTGCCGATTTGGATTGTTTGCCTGTGTGTATCTGCGCACTGTATATATTCCCTGCATTTTATTAAACTGATTACTTCTGCACTTACATCCGCTTCCCTCACATATCTGACGGTTGCAAACTAGACATTTTACAGAAATTTAAAAAGGATTCTTTCAGACTACTAAGAGGTAGTAAGAGGTTTGTATTAAAGTTACCCATAATGATATATTCTTTCTCCATGCATACATTACTCTTACAACAGACAGTTTCAAGGAGTTCATAAAAATCTGTTTCCTTAGGGGGTCTGTAGCAAACACCAATTATAATGGGCTTCATCTTGCGAAGCAGCAGTTCAACCCATGCTGTCTCCAAATCCTCCACCTGAAGATCGACCCGCGGATATGTTAAATCATTTCTTATAAACAGGCACACTCCTCCTCTGTTTCTGCTATGATCATGCTGGTAGATGAAATAACCCTCAAGCTTGACTTCAACATCTTGAATGGAACAATCAAGCCAGGTCTCTGACACAGCAATCACAGCAGCCTTAGATGTAGACGCGAAGTGCCTGATCTCCTCAAGCTTAGGCAGCAAACTCCTTGCATTAATATGAATAAAATGAAGTCCTTTCTGATTAAAAACACCCTCACAATCATTCCTTGTATCATCCAACCTGTCCTCAGAACAACGCATTGTCTCCTCTGGACCATCAGTCAGATTTGCCTGACATGTTTCATTCAAACAGCACCTATTACACACCAGAGGAATATCAGATTTATTCCTTATGGCCAAATCATACGTTTTCAAAGTGATCTTAGCAAATTTTATGTGAACAAAGACATCACAAAAGTCACAAGCAACTGCTTTCACCTTAACTCTTACCACCTTTCCACAGTTAGGACAATCACTGCTTTGGCTGGTGTTAGTTGTTTGGGCCAGGACATTGATGGATATCTCCAGAAAGCAACAGACAGATGGATAATATGGTGCCAAAAGCATCAGCTTATCGCATTTCTCAGGCTCCATTTGCCTTACCAGTGAGACTGGACTGTATGGTGATCAGAGCAACACTGCTATGTCCAAAACGTTTTTTCAGCATTCGCTGAGGATTGACCGTCTCTGTCCAAAACTCTTGAATGAGTACACTTCCACAATAGTTGCAGCAATACAACAATTTTCAAATCTAAAACCCAAAACATTTAAAAACAATGCATAAGCCAAAATTGCTGCAGACGATCCACACGCACCTGGTGCCATCTTGTTGTCAACAAAGGATTTCAAGGTTAGGATGTTGGGATTTTCACACACAAAAAAAGCCATGAGATAATCCTGTCAAAACTATGACCTAAAAGTAAACGGCCATTCTTTGAAGAGGAAGGCTTTCTGGTTGGTCACATCTTGGTCACAGCTGGGAGCAATTGGCCAAATCTTGGTATTAGACTGCAACGAGTGTATGTCCTAACAAAGATGTCAGGGGGCATTGCTCGACAACCTGTACCATAATTCTCCCCTTTAAATGTAACAATATGTTGTATGCTCTGTAATTTGTATGTTCCTGTATTTTATGTATTACATAAAATGCAATATTTGTAACAATAATTGTAATACTTTGTCACAGTGGGCGGCATGGTGGTGTAGTGGTTAGCGCTGTCGCCTCACAGCAAGAAGGTCCGGGTTCGAGCCCCGTGGCCAGCGAAGGCCTTTCTGTGTGGAGTTTGCATGTTCTCCCCGTGTCCGCGTGGGTTTCCTCCGGGTGCTCCGGTTTCCCCCACAGTCCAAAGACATGTAGGTTAGGTTAACTGGTGACTCTAAATTGACCGTAGGTGTGAATGTGAGTGTGAATGTGTGTCTGTGTCTATGTGTCAGCCCTGTGATGACCTGGCGACTTGTCCAGGGTGTACCCCGCCTTTCACCCGTAGTTAGCTGGGATAGGCTCCAGCTTGCCTGCGACCCTGTAGAACAGGATAAAGCGGCTAGAGATAATGAGATGAGATGATAACAAATCTCATGCATTTCAACAGAACAGCCCTGCACACCAGGGACTGACTGACAGATTTCGTGCCAGCCGTAACAAACCGCACTAAACAAGCAAACACACCAGGGCCTGTTTTAACCAAACCAAACAGGGTAATCCATATTAAAGCATCCTAATCATTACTGAACAAGTTGTCAAACACAAGGCAAGCACAGGTTCTCAAAGATAGCTATCCATGTAGGAGCTAATGATATATGCCTTCGTCAGTATGAGGTTACTAAGAGTAACTTTGTAGAGGTGTTTAAATTAACAAAAGCGATGTCCGATGCTGTAGTATGCTTTGGCCCCATCCCAATGTGGCACGGCGATGTAGCTTACAGCAGGTTATGGTTGCTGAACTGCTGGTTGTCCAAGTGGTGCTCTGAAAACAGTGTGGACTTTATAGATAATTTTGAGGGCATTTTTGGCCTGTTAGGGCAGGACGGTATCTATCCCACTCGGGAAGGTGCTGCTCTCATTTCTTGCAGCATAGCTCATCTCAGAACAGGCCTAGTTAACTTCTGACAATCCAGAGCCAAGGCCAGGGAGCAGACAAACAGGTTAAACCAACTGTCTGCTAGCTGCACAGAGTTGTCACTCAGGGTCCACAACAATGAGACTGTGTCTGTTCCCCTAACTATTCAAAAAAGTAGAAATACTCAGTTTGTTCTAGTAACCTAATCAATATAAAATTAGATCGTACTGACTGTACAGCCACTGCCAGCACCTTTGATTTCAAGGTAGGGCTATTAAATATTAGCTTTCTTACATCTAAAGCGCTAATGGTTAATGAACTTATTACTGATCAGGAGTTTAATGTACTGTGTTTAACAGAAACATGGATTAAGCCAAATGAATATATAGCATTAAATGAAGTTAGTCCTCCTGGATACAGTTATACACACCAGCCTCCTCAAACTGTCAGAGGAGGAGGAGGCATCATGGTTATAATGATTATCTAGGCATAACACAAAAATCTGGCAATAAATTTAATACATTTGAAGTTCTTCCTATGAATATAATGTATGTAGTCTCAAAAAATAAGTCCACCCTGTCAATTCTGTTACTTATTATTTACAGGCCCCTGGGGCCATATTCTGAGTTTCTTTCTAAATTTGTGGATTTTATCGCAAACCTGGTAATTTCCTTAGACAAATGTTTTGTTGTTGGAGATTTTAATATTCACTTTGATAACCCAGAAGACCCTTTGAAAACAGCATTCGTGTCCATTTTAGATTCAGTAGGGGTTAATCAGAATGTCATAGGACCTACCCACAATGGTGGTCACACTCTTGATCTAATACTAACATTCGGGTTAAATATAGAAAATATCGTCATACTTCCACAGTCTGAAGTTATATCAGATCATTATCTCATCTAATTCAAAATATGTCTGAACAATAATATATGCACCTCAGCATGCTACTGTATTAAACATAAATAATCTCACAGAGTTACCAACTTTGACTGGATCACTGTCAGCCCCCACAGAACTTGATCAGGCAACTGAATGCTTAGAGTAATGTTCTGCTATACGTTAGATAATGTAGCTCCACTTAAAAGGAAAATTATTAGAAAAAATTAGTGCCCTGGTGCTAATTACACTTGCACTTTAAAACAGACCACTTGAAAATTGGAACGTAAATGACATCAAACAAAATTAGTAGCATTCAAATTAGCTTAGAAGGAGTAGCATTCAAATTTCTCCTGAAGTATAGAAAAGCTCTTAGTGCTGCTAGATCAACATATTTCTCCACCCTAATAGAGGATAACAAAAATAATCCTAGATTCCCATTTAATACTGTAGCAAAATTAACCAGGAAAAAGACCACTATAGACACATGCACACCTGTAATATGTAGTAGCAATAACTTCATGAAATTTTTCAAATGACAACATTGAAAATATCCGACAAAAAATTCAAACTACTAATCCAAGGCCAGACAATTTAAGTGACAATTTAAGTAACCCTGTAGTTAACAATATAACTGTATCAGATCATCAATTAGAATGTTTTACTCTCTTTAGAGAAATCGAACTAATTCCATTAACCTCCACATCAAAATCCTCAACTTGTATTGAGGTATTTCACCCACGTGACCAAGTCATGTGATGCTGCCATTTTGGATGGCACGGCTCGAATCAGTTTGAATCACCTTGCGAGGAAGGCGACAAACGAAAAACATAAAAGAAAAAGGAGCGAGATGCAGAAAACACCTTCACTATCCAGCGACGTAGGGCATTTACAGGGCGAGCAGAAGGAGAGGTATTTGCAAAAATTGAGGTTAGCAGGCTTAGAGAACGACGTTTACCTGCTTCCACCAGGATTGTTCACTGACGTACAGAAGTACACGAAGCCCTCGTCTTTACCTGACTTCGGCCCACATGATCTGTATACCTATGTCGTTAAAAACCCATCGCCATACACAGGTATTGATCTGAAAGCGTATAAGAGTTTGGATACCTCCAAATATTTTGTGTCAGGCTGGGTAACATGCCTACATCAGCGGGTCGTCCCTGGAGCCGGTGGTTGCCATCTTATTACAGCTAAGGTTTGTTCACATTTTCATTTACTTTCGGTCCTCAGGATAAACAAAATGTTATTAAATGTCATTGAAATAACTTCTTAGTCTGTTGAGACATGGCCCGTTATAAATTTGCTGTTACCAGACAATGACCAAGAACTGTATTATTAGGGTCGGTGTAGTTGTAGCAGTGTATTAGCAACTAGCTGTTAGCACTAGCTAATGTCAATAACATCATAGCTGGTATGTTACTGTAGCAATGTTTACGTTCAGTGATTTGGATGACTGTTAAAACCTTTCAGTCTCAAGTTTTTCCTTTACTGTATTTACTAGTTTACTGAGCTAGCGTGCTCGGGCAAGCCGGGAGCCGGCGCGCGCTAGCTCAGTAAACTAGTAAATCCAGTAAAGGAAAAACTTGAGACTGAAAGGTTTTAACAGTCATCCAAATGACTGAACGTAAACATTGCTACAGTAACATACCAGCTACTGTTGTTGACATTAGCTAGCTTGACGTTCAAAATGGCGGACACCGGGGCGTCACGTGACCCTGTGACGTCAGGTGAAATACCTCAATACTAGATCCCTTACCTACACGACTTCAAACAGATAATACCAGAAGTAATTGAACTGCTTCTAAAAACAATAAATTCTTCCCTTAGAATTGGCTATGTACCCAAATCCTTTAAACTAGCAGTTATCAAACTGACTGATTAAAAAACCTGACCTCAACCCCTGTCAGCTGTCCAATTATCAGCCAATATCAAACCTCCCCTTTATCTCCAAGATCCTCAAAAAAGCTGTGGCACAGCAGTTATGCTCTTATGTATATGTGAATAACATCCATGAAATGTATCAGTCAGGATTTAGACCTCATCATAGCACAGAGACAGCACTGGTTAAAGTAGTAAATGACCTACTGTTGGCATCTGATCAGGGCTGTCTCACTGCTTGTATAGCTTGATCTTAGTGCAGCCTTTGACACCATTGCTCATTCCATTCTCCTGGATAGACTAGAAAATGTTCTGGGAGTTAAGGGAATGGCCCTCTCCTGGCTCAGGTCTTATTTAACTGATCATTTTCAGGTTGTTGATGTAAATGGTGATATTTCCAGACATACAGAGGTAAAGTTTGGTGTTCCACAAGGTTCTGTCTTAGGTCCACTGCAGTTTTCTTTATATATGTTACCTCTGGGTGAGATTATCCATAAGCAAGGTGTGAGTTTCCACTATTCTGCTGATGACACACAGTTGTATGTTTCTGCAAAACCAGATGAGACATACCAGCTTAATCGAACTGAGGAATGTGTAAAGGACATTCAACACTGGATGTTTATTAACTTCCTTCTGCTTAATTCTGACGAGACAGAAGTTCTTGTACTAGGACCACATGCAGCTAGAAGTCAGTTTTCTGATCATCACAGTAACTCTGGATGGCCTTTCTGTTTCTTCATGTGCAACAGTAAAAGACCTATGTGGTCACTGACTCCAGTCTATCATTTGAAACTCATATCGATAACATTACCCAGATAGCTTTTCTTCATCTCAGAAATATTGCTAAGATAAGAAATATAATGTCACTACATGATGCAGAAAAACGAGTTCATGTTTTTGTTGGATTATTGTACTGTAATGCCTTACTGTCTGGACGCTCCAATAAATGCATAAACAAGCTCCAGTTTGTTCAAAATGCAGCAGCAAGAGTCCTTACTAGAACTAGAAAATATGACCACATCACCCCTGTCTTATCCACACTGCATTGGCTGCCAATCAAATTCCGTATTGTTTATAAAATACTACTATTGACCTTTAAAGAACTGAATGGTCTTGCACCACAGTACCTGAGCAAACTTCTGGTCCTTTATAACCCAGTATGCCTACTGAGATCAAAAGGTGCAGGCTATTTGCTGATACCTCATGTAGTGAAGGCTACATCAGGGAGCAGAGCCTTTTCTTCCAAAGCCCCACAGTTATGGAACAGCCTTCCAAGTAGGTGTTCGGGACTCAGACCCAGTCCCAGTGTTTAAGTCTAGGCTGAAAATATATCTGTTTAGTCAAGCCTTTTGTTAATAGTGTTTATGAGGTAAAGGTGTAGATCTGGAGGGTCCTCAGACAGAGTGTTTTGGTAAACTGGGATGTATGGATGCTGTCAGTCCCCCACTCACTCGGTCACTCAAAGTTTGTTGACTGTGTAATGGCTGCTGCTTTATGTCCCAGGGCACCCTCATATCTGTGCTACCTTCTGGCTCTCCCCTTTTAGTTATGCTGTCATAGTTTTGCCGGAGTCCCTGCTTGCATTCAGCACAAAATATATACTGTTCTTACACATCAGGTGACATTGGGCATACCTAACAACCTGTTTTGCACTCAAGTTTCTATCAATGAACAGTTTATAACTTCAACAAAACAGACTTCATATTAAAACTATAATGATTTTCCTGGTTTCACAGTTACACTTTGTGACTATATAGGGCACTGTTATAGAAGCAAATTATTTATACTGTCTGTTATCACCCAAATGAGGATGGGTTTGCTTTTGAGTCTGGTTCCTCTCGAGGTTTCTTCTTCATGTCGCCTGAGGGAATTTTTCCTTCCCACCATTGCCACAGGCTTGCTCATTGGGGATAGAGTAGGGATAAAATTAGCTCATGTTTAAAGTCATTAAATTTCTGTAAAGCTGCTTTGCGACAATGTCTATTGTTAAAAGTGCTATAAAAATAAACTTGACTTTAGATGTGTTTTTGTTTGCTATTTAATCGTGGTCATATTGGAAACTAATGCATATGTTTTTGCTTTATTTATCAGGAAGTTCCAGCAATCTTTACAAGGACGATGATGTAGATTGGGCTCCTTCACTGAACTAGATAGATAAGATAATCAAAACAATCCACATATACACAAAAGCAGAGCTCACAAGTTAACAGCACAAAACTGCTGACCTGGCAATGCAGTTACAATGAGCCGTGGTAACTTCTCCATCCTGTTTCATCAATACCCAGATCTTTAAAAGTGTTTCTGTGGATCTCTGTAGTGTTTCTGTAGATCTTTGACTTACCTGGAAGGGGAGAGTAGGGAGGATCGAGAATCGAGTGGCTGCGGTTTGTTTACACCCGATACTAAAACTTGTAGTCATTTAGCAATCATCACAAAGATGCCTACAAAAAGCCCAAAAATTCCTACTTTCCTGGACATAAATGATCCAGAATTTATCTTGTAGTTTCTTGATCTCCAGATCTTTAACTCAGCCACATATAAAGAGTTGTATACCTTCATGCTCTTCCAGGTTTTCATCTGTTTGTCCATGTAGAAAGATGTCTGCAGCACCAGGTAGTTGAGATGTCTGGGAATTCAATGGATGGATAATTTTCCAACTCATAGGAAAAAATCCTTCTTTACTAATGTGAAAGGATCTATCCCATCACAAAGAGCAACTTTCTTCAGTATATTGACTGTGCATTGGCCTCTAAACTGTGAAAATAGTCTGAGATGGTTTCACTAGCTCTTTACATAATGGCAGCCAAATTGGTTTGCCAGACCATCACTTCATTCACCATAAGTAAGCAAAGCAAAAGTCACCTGACTGAATGACACATCTTTTGACTGAGTATTTTCAACACTAGGGGGCATTTTACTCAAGCTGTTGCAATAATTCTTGGACTCTATGGACTTTGACACTGCATATTTTACACTGGGGAATTTACTGTGTGCATACTAAAATATATTGTATATACTCATTGAATTTACCCTGAAGTTACCCCAGGGTAACTTCTAAGCAACTGGAGACCTCTCTCATATTAGCCAATGTTCATGAGTCCACCATCAGGAGAACACTGAACAACAATGGTGTGCATGACAGGGTTGCAAGGAGAAAGCCACTGCTCTCCATAAAGAACATTGCTGCTCATCTGCAGTTTGCTAAAGATCATGTGGACAAGCCAGAAGGCTATTGGAAAAATGTTTTGTGGACGGATGAGACTAAAATAGAACTTTTTGGTTTAAATTAGAAGTGTTTTGTTTGGAGAAAGGAAAACTGCATTCCAGCATAAGAACCTTATCCCATCTGTGAAACATGGTGGTGGTAGTATCATGGTTTGGGCCTGTTTTGCTGCATCTGGGCCAGGGCACCTTGCCATCATTTGATGGAACAATGAATTCTGAATTATACCAGCGAATTCTAAAGGAAAATGTCAGGACCTCTGTCCATTAACTGAATCTTAAGAGATGGTGGGTCATGCAGCAAGACAACGACCCTAAGCACACAAGTCATTCTGCCAAAGAATGGTGAAGGAAGAATAAAGTTAATGTTTTGGAATCGCCAAGTCAAAGTCCTGACTTTAATCCAATCGAAATGTTGTGGAAGGACCTGAAGCGAGCAGTTCATGTGAGGAAACCCACCAACATCCCGGAGTTGAAGTTGTTTTTACGGAGGAATGGGCTAAAATTCCTCCAAGCCAGTGTGCAGGACTGATCAACAGTTACTGGAAGTGTTTAGTTGCAGTTATTGCTGCACAAGGGGGTCACACCAGATACTGAAAGCAAAGGTTCACATACTTTTGCCACTCACAGATATGTAATATTGGATCATTTTCCTCAATAAATAAATGACCAAGTATAATATTTTTCTCTCATTTCTTTAACTGGGTTCTCTTTATCTACTTTTAGGACTTGTGTGAGAATCTGATGATGTTTTAGGTCATATTTATGCAGAAATATAGAAAATTCTAAAGGGTTCACAAACTTTCAAGCACCACTAAGTATCTTGGGGTCTTATTCATGAGTGAGGGTGGGGGGGAGCGGGAGTTGGACAGACAGATCGGGGCAGCATCAGCAGTGATGCGGACACTAAACTGGTCTGTTGTGGTAAAGAGAGAGCTGAGCCAAAAGGCAAAGCTCTCAATTTACTGGTCCATCTATATTCCCACCCTCACCTATGGTCATGAGCTATGGGTAGTGACCGAAAGAACGAGATCGCGGATACAAGTGGTCGAAATGAGTTTTCTCTGCAGGGTGTCTGGGCTCTCCCTTAGGGTGAGAAGCTCAGTCATTCAAGAGAGACTCAAAGTAGAACCGCTGCTCCTCCACATTGAAAGGAGTCAGTTGAGGTGGTTCAGGCACTTTATTAGGATGCCCCCTGGACACCTCCCATGGGAGGCTCTCTGGGCATGCCCCACCAGGAGGAGACCCCAGAGCAGACCCATGACACGCTGGAGAGATTACATCTCTTGGCTGGCCTGGGAACACCTTAGTATTCCCCTGGAAGAGCTGGTGGAGGTGACTGGGGAGAGGGAAGTCTGGGCAGCTCTGCTTAGGGCCTCTGCATGCTCTTGCGACAAGGCTTTCGCAGATAGCTTTTCGCAGACAGTTGTAATTTATCGTTGAGTGGGGAGTAATAGGCGTGCGCGATGTTATTCACCGCCACAACGCAAGGGGACGCGAAGTCGCGAAATCGCTAGGAGTAGTTGGTGGGTGTGGTTAGTGGAGTGTTTATCCTCCGGTTACTTATAATGACTAGAACTGGAGTCGTATAGATGTACGTACTTCCTCACTTCCTCAATCAACCGCTCTTCGTGCTGCTCCATCTTTGCTTGTGTTTTTAAAAATGGCAGTCGTGAAAACAAACCAAACCGGGAAAGTAGGGAAGCGGAAGTGCGTGTACAGCGGATGTTAAGTGGACCAATCAGAGCCCTCTTGTCTGCGACGCTGTCTGTGAGGCTGTCTGCAGTGGTCACAATTTTTGGGAGGTGCGCGCAGAGTGTCTGCGAAGGGGGGGCGCTTCGCAGATGCCATCTGCGAGGACTGGGTTGTCAGCATAAATTGGCCTTTAGGCTGCTACCTCTGTGACGCAGACAAGTGGCAGAAGATGGATGGATGGATAATTACCCTCCCCCTCCCCAATCCTAACTCATCCAATCCCTCAACCTAATCTACACACCCAACTTCCAACCCTATCCCTGACTCCTTCCCTAATTCCTTATCGTAACCATTACAATCACCTAATCCTAAACCCAAACCTCTTCCACTTCTAATCCATAATCCTAACCTCTCCCATTCCCAATCCCTAACCCTCCACAACCTCCCCAATCCCTTGCAAATGGTTTATGCCTAACCCTACCTTCTCCCACTTCCAATCCCTAACTTCTCCTACTCCCAGTCCTTAACCCCAACCATCCACCATCCCCACCCTCCCAATCCCTTACCCTAACCTTTCCAAACCCCTAATCCTACCATCTCCCACTCCCAATTCCACATACCCTCTACCACTTAACCCATCCCCAACCCAAACCAGGGCTTGCATTAACCCCCACCCATAACCCTAACCCAATCCCCTCTCTTTTATCACTTAGTAAGCATGTATCTCATGAGAGAATCTTTAGCTTAACAGGTTAAAAGGTAGCCCATCCACTAAAAGGTTGTGGGTTTGATGCCAGGCCTTCACCTTACCAGGACCTCTCTTTCCACCCCCAAACTCCAATAGGCCTGTGCATAGGAGAGTAGTTCCACTATCCCTACCCTATATAAACTCTATACCTAACCCCCAAATTAATCCTCACCCCGAACCCTAAAACCCAACCCTAACCCATAAAACCTTAACCCATCACCTCAGCACCCAACCTTCATCATTTCCCCCTTCCCTACCCACAATCTTAAAACAAGCCTTACCCTTACCCCTAATTTTAAACCCCAAGAAAAACCCAAATGCAACATGGGGATGACTGCCTGGCATTGGTGGAATGTCAAGGAGAGGTCCTAGGAAGGACAGTGCATAACACAACCTCCATGAAACCTTACCTTAAGCCCTTAACCCTAAACAAAAACACTGAGACTATGTTGGAGTCATGGACACTACTTGGAAGGCTGATTCATAAATGTGGGGTTTTGTAAGTGAAAGCTCTGCCCCGATGTAGCTTTTACTATTTGAGGTGCCAAAAAATAGCCTATGTCTATTGATTTTAATAGGCATGGCAGGTATTCACTCAGGTACTGTGGCTCGAGACCATTCAGTGCTTTAAAGCTAAGTAGTAGTATTTTATAAATCAATACAAAATTTGATTGGGAGTCAATGCAGTGTGGATAAGTCAGGAGTGATGTGGTCATATCTTCTAGTTCTTGTAAGGACTCTTGCTGCTACATTTTGAACTAACTGGAGCATGTTTATGCACCTACTGGAACATCCAGACAGTAAGGTATTACAATAATCCAACCTAGAGGTAATAAAAGTATGAACTAGTTTTTCTGCATCATGTAATTACAGTATCTCGTATGTTTGCAATATTTCTGAGCTGAAAGAAGGCTATCCAAGTAATATCCACATGAGCTTCAAATGAAAGACTGGAGCCAATAATCACACTAAAGTCTTTTACTGCTACCCATGAAGAAACAGAAAGGCCATCTCCCCATTACTATTTAATTAGAAGACTTACTTCTAGCTGCATAGTACAAGTACTAATACTAGCAATGTCTTGTCAGAATTAAGTAGAAGGAAGTTAATACATTTTTACTTTTAAATTATTAGTTAATTAGGTAACAATTAACTAATTAAACAATTAGTTTAAATTGCCCCTAGGAGACAAATAAAGTGTTTTGAATTTGAATAGGCATCCAGTGTTTAATGTCCTTTACACATTGCTCAATTTTATTAAGCTGGTGTCTTTCATCTGGCTTTGCTGAAACATACAACTGTGTCCCCCAGCATAACAGTGGAAAGTAATACGATGCTTACAAATAATATTACCCAGAGGTAGCATTTTTTTTGTGGGGGGGAAAGAGAAGAGAAAAAACAGTGGGCCAAAGACAGCACCTTGTGGAACACCAAACTTTACATTACAATAATCCAACCTAAAGGTAACAAAAGTATGAACTAATTTTTCTGCATCATGTAGGTACAGTATTTATGTTTGCAATATTTCTGAGCTGAAAGCTATCCAAGTAATATCTACAAATGAAAGACTTGAGCCAATCATCATTTCAAAGTCTTTTACTGCTGCCCATGAAGAAACAGAAAACTTTACTTTATACAGAATTCACCATTTACATATACAAACTGACAATGATCAGTTAAATAAGACCTGAACCAGCAGAGGATAAATAATAGCCTATACCTATTAATAGCGTATACCTATTGGTATAGGCATGGCAGGTACTCAGGTACTGTGGCTCAAGAACATTCAGTGCTTTAAAGGTCAATAGTATTTTATAATCAATGTATAAAATTTGATTGGGAGTCAATGCAAAGTGGATAAGACAGGAGTGATGTGGTCATATCTTCTAGTTCTAGTAAGGAATCTTGCTGCTGTATTTTGAACTAACTGGAGCATGTTTATGCATCTACTGGAACATCCAGACAGTAAGGCATTACAATAATTCAACCTAGAGGTAACAAAAGTATGAACTAATTTTTCTGGATCATATAGGTACAGTATTTCTTATGTTTGCAATATTTCTGAGCTGAAAGCTATCCAAGTAATATCTACAAATGAAAGACTTGAGCCAATAATCATATCAAAGTCTTTTACTGCTGCCCATGAAGAAACAGAAAAGCTACCTAGAGTTATTATTTACAACCCCGATTCCAAAAAAGTTGGGACAAAGTGCAAATTGTAAATAAAAATGGAATGCAATGATGTGGAAGTTTCAAAATTCCATATTTTATTCAGAATAGAACATAGATGACATATCAAATGTTTAAACTGAGAAAATGTATCATTTAAAGTGAAAGATTAGGTGATTTTAAATTTCATGACAACAACACATCTCAAAAAAGTTGAGACAAGGCCATGTTTACGACTGTGAGACATCCCCTTTTCTCTTTACAATGGTCTGTAAACATCTGGGGACTGAGGAGACAAGTTGCTCAAGTTTAGGGATAGGAATGTTAACCCATTCTTGTCTAATGTAGGATTCTAGTTGCTCAACTGTCTTAGGTCTTTTTTGTCATATCTTCCGTTTTATGATGCGCCAAATGTTTTCTGTGGGTGAAAGATCTGGACTGCAGGCTGGCCAGTTCAGCACCTGGACCCTTCTTCTACGCAGCCATGATGCTGTAATTGATGCAGTATGTGGTTTGGCATTGTCATGTTGGAAAATTCAAGGTCTTCCCTGAAAGAGACGTCGTCTGGATGGGAGCATACAGTATGTAGCTCTAGGACCTGGATATACCTTTCAGCATTGATGGTGTCTTTCCAGATGTGTAAGCTGCCCATGCCACACGCACTAATGCAACCCCATACCATCAGAGATGCAGGCTTCTGAACTGAGCATTGATAACAACTTGGGTTGTCCTTCTCCTCTTTAGTCCCAATGACACGGCGTCCCTGATTTCCATAAAGAACTTCAAATTTTGATTCGTCTGACTGCAGAACAATTTTTCACTTTGCCACAGTCCATTTTAAATGAGGTTTGGCCCAGAGAAAATGTCTGCACTTCTGGATCATGTTTAGATACGGTTTCTTCTTTGAACTACAGAGTTTTAGCTGGCAACGGCGGATGACACGGTGAATTGTGTTCACAGATAATGTTCTCTGGAAATATTCCTGAGTCCATTTTGTGATTTCCAATACAGAAGCATGCCTGTATGTGTTGCAGTGCCATCTAAGGGCCTGAAGATCACGGGCACCCAGTATGGTTTTTCGGCCTTGACCCTTACGCACAGAGATTCTTCCAGATTCTCTGAATCTTTTGATGATATTATGCCCTGTAGATGATGATATGTTCAAACTCTTTGCAATTTTACACTGTTGAACTCCTTTCTGATATTGCTCCACTATTTGTCAGCACAGAATTAGGGGGATTGGTGATCCTCTTCCCATCTTTACTTCTGAGAGCTGCTGCCACTCCAAGATGCTCTTTTTATACCCAGTCATGTTAATGACCTATTGCCAATTGACCTAATGAGTTGCAATTTGGTCCTTCAGTTGTTCCTTTTTTGTACCTTTAACTTTTCCAGCCTCTTATTGCTCCTGTCCCAACTTTTTTGAGATGTGTTGCTGTCATGAAATTTCAAATGAGCCAATATTTGGCATGAAATTTCAAAATGTCTCACTTTGGACATTTGATATGTTGTCTATGTTCTATTGTGAATACAATATCAGTTTTTGAGATTTGTAAGTTATTGCATTCTGTTTTTATTTACAATTTGTACTTTGTCCCAACTTTTTTGGAATGTGGGTTGTAAATCAGAAGACTTACTTCTAGCTGCATGTGGTCCTAGTAATGTCTTATCAGAATTAAGTAGGAGGAAGTTAATAAGCATCCAGTGTCTAATGTCCTTTACACATTCTTCAATTTTATTAAGTTGGTGTCTTTCATCTGGCTTTGCTGAAACATACAACTGTGTCCCCAGCATAACAGTGGAAAGTAATACAATGCTTACAAATAATATTAACCAGAGGTAGCATATTTTAAGAAAAAAAGGAGTGGGCCAAAGACAGCACCTTGTGGAACACCAAACTTTACTTTAGCATGCATACAGAAGTCACCATTTACACATACAAACTGTTAATGGATAAGACCTGAGACAGCAGAGGACTATTCCTTTAACTCAAATGACATTTTCTAGTCCATTAAGGAGAATAGTATGATCAGTGGTGTCAAAAGCTGCACTAAGGTCAAGCAGCATGAGCAAGGAGACACAACCCTGATCAGGAGCTAGTATTTGGTCATTTACTATTTTAACCAGTGCTGTCGCTGTGCTATGATGAGGTCTAAATCCTGATTGATACATTTTATGGATGTTACTCCCATGTCGAAATGAGCATATCTGTTATGCCACAGTATTTTTCTAGGATCTTGGAGGTAAAAGAAAGGTTTGATATTGGCCTGTAATGAGACAGCTGACAAGGGTTGAGGTTAGGTTCTTTAATCAAGGCTCTGACAACTGCTAGGTTAAAGGATTTAGGTACATAGTCACTGCTAAAAGAATAATTGTTTTTAAGTGGGGTTTGATTGCTTCTGGTGTTATTGTGAAGGAAATTTAGTGAATGAACATTCCTATTCTCTGTGTTTCTGTGTGTTGAGCTCAAGTGGCATAGTGTACTGAGAAGTTGTTTTCCCACAAGCTGTAATCGTCTTTCTGGGTCCTTGGCTGGTGATAAGCAGGCTGCTGTGCTTATGTTTCATGTTATGTTATGCCTAACCACGCATCTGCTGCGCATCTCAGAGCACACCAGGTGCATGCCCTAACAAAGAACCAATGTTTAGCCTCATTAGCAAGCCTCGAGCCAATCACATGCAGACACGAGGAGTAAGCAAATGCCTTTAGAGTATAATAGATAACAGCCAACTAGACACAACTCAGAGTGAGCACTCTCGGCATCACCTGAGGTGGTGTCGTCGTCGTCTTTTCATTTTCCTGTTTTATATCTCCGCTTTATAAGCTCTACTATAAAAAATAACTGAAAGACAACTGCTAAGCGTTCTGAAGTGTTTATTAGAAGTTTCTATTACAATTTGGAATCCCTGGGTGGGCCTTACGTGTCTGATCCTCGGACAATGGGACACTCACAAGGCCATGGTGTGGAGCTGAGAACTTGGACGAGAGACCAGACCGTCAGGGCTCACCGAACCAGTAAGTGATAACTTTGCATTCTTGTGTAAAGAAATTAGTGGAAACAGTATTTAATCCTGATATAAGAGACAGACAGGAATTTGGAGGACTGCTAAGCCGTGGTACCATCAATATGTTTGCAGAAACGGATAAAACACAATTTTGAGACAATAAACTGCGAGAAGTTTATTAGGTTAAGAGAATTGTCGCCTAAGTGACGACTGAGTAACGGCTCACCTACTTGAGTGTGAAGTAAGGGGGTGTTTCGACGGATTCACGCTCAGTGATTCGTAACTGGGAAAGAATTGAATCTTGCTCCCTTGGTTCTGTGTGAACAACTGGCCCGTCGTAGGAACGGGATAGAGAGGTTCGATCACGAAGTTGCCAAGACACACCAGTGTGCACACAAAATATTGATGAATTAACAGAGTACTGTCCTCCTCCAAATTCTGAAACAGAGAAATAGATCTTGTACACATGCGTGAGTTGTCTTTGAGGTTGTTGTGCTAAATGATACCTACTTTTTGCTTAAGGTAAATGTCAGATAAATTGTTTACGAATAAGAACATACCTAAAGGATTATTGTGTCACATTTTTGGATATAGTCCAACCTATTCTTCTTGTGACCCTAGTATAAAACTCAGCCATTGTTGTCATAACCTATAACAGGGTACAATGGGGAACAGAAAAGGCAAGTTAGGGAAAAAAAAGAAAAAGCAAGTAAGCCTGAGGCTACATGTGCTATAATAAGAATTGGTTGTTCCTATGACAGCCCAAACATCCAGTTTATGAAAACCTCGTATGGCGAGGATTGTTGGGCACAGTTTGACATATGGGTAAAGGACTTAGGATTCCCTGAGAAGAGCAGTTTTAGTCCCAGGCAGATAGAACAGTTAGAAGAAAAGTTGAACGGAAGGGAAAAGAAGATTCTGCAGACAATGTTAAGTTCTTAGGGGATTGGAGGGCGCTTTCTGCATGGAAAGAAGAAACACTTAAGAGAGAGTACAAAAGAGAGAAACAACAGGCAGGGCTCTCACCCTCTTCTCAGTGTTTGAAATTTCAGATGGACCCTGACCTGGAGTCTGCCCCACCAGCCTGACACACACTGCCTCCTCAGCAAGGCGGAGCATCACTCCCTCAAGCACCTCACCCACAGAAAGGGGGAGAAGTTGAGACAAAGCAAAAAACTGAGCCCCTGGAATCTCTCCCAGCCTACCAGCTGCCTTCAGCGTCGGCACCTCCCCTCGCTTCTCCGTTACACATGAGATCCGGTCTTGCATATGGTGACAGAAAAGACACCCTCCTGGACCTGACCACATGCTCACCCCAGTGGGTCCACAAGGCCATAACCTAAAGTCTGAAGTCCTTCATCTTCCATTGGTGGAAGTGACTAGACCTGACAGCATGCTTCTAGTCCACAGACCCTGGACGACAGCTGATATCAAAGAAATCATGGCTTCTCTTCCCAATGTGAGAGAGATAGGAGGGAAGAGGTTTGGTAATGAGCTGTTGATATTTTGCAGAGAATTCTGGCCAACCACCCATGAACTCTGCCACCTACTCATGACCAAGATGGGTATAGATTGGAGCAAGGTTTCCAGAGAGTGGCCAGAAGCCGACCAGCGGATGGCCATAGTGAGTATAGAAATACCCTCAGTGCTCTCTGTGCTCATCTGGTCGAAGCTTTTCCCTTGAACATAGACGTGACTAAGATCAGTATGTGTAAGCAAGAAGATGGTGAAGTGGTGTCAGTGTTTCTTGCTCGTCTCACTGCCGTGCACAAGAAACACAGTGGCCTGACCAGGCCCGTGACCCTGGCTGCAGTGGAGGGCACTCCTGAGCCTCACCAAGATCGAGCAGTATGCTGTGCACGCAGAAAAGCTGCTGAAAGAAAAGGAGAAGACAAAATCAACAAAAAGAGACCAAGACCTACACGCCACCACTCTCACTCTTCTCCAGACTGCTCAGCCTGGACCTAGAGGAAGAGGTCAAGGTAGGGGCTGAGGCAGGATGACCCGGGGTGACCCGTCGTGGATAAAAGGCGTAACCTGCTACCACTGCAATCAGAAGGGACACATTGCTCGAGATTGTCTCCACAGTAGCAGCCAGAGACCCCATGAGGAGTGCAGCAAAGCAGACTGACAGGTGGACTCTGGGAACGGGCCCTGCACAGAGAACAGGGGAGGTAACACACATACACATAGACAGGAGCATTCACATAATGTTAAACACATTAGTTGCAGCACCTGCATGCAACAGCAAGACTACACAGAAATGCCCGATACACCAGTCCAGATAGATACACCTGAAGTTGCATTAAGTTTGTTAAAATACACAACTACTCCCTTCTCTAAACCCCCTTGTATGCCCCTCACTGTATGTGGGCATGTGTTGACTTTTTTAGTAGATTCTGGAGTG
Organism: Neoarius graeffei; assembly: GCF_027579695.1. Classification (NCBI taxonomy): domain Eukaryota; kingdom Metazoa; phylum Chordata; class Actinopteri; order Siluriformes; family Ariidae; genus Neoarius; species Neoarius graeffei. Next base: position 4,001,404 of record NC_083587.1, read on the forward strand.
AAACACTCAGTCATACAACATGGGGTACTTTCAGTAGACCCACTGCTCAGCTCAAATTCTATTCAGATGATGGGCATCTCAGGACAACCTGTAATCAAAACTTTCTCAGTCAACCTCCCGTGTAAAAGTGAGGGAGGAATAGTTATGTCCCGCTCATTCCTCATCTCACATACATGTCCAGTATATTTGTTAGCATGTGATTTAATGTGCAAATTAGGAGTAAATTTCACGTCCACTCCAGATGGACTAACTATTGAAGTAAGTGAAATGTGCGGTGTGCAGTATGGTCTTAGAAGCCCCCTGTATGTGTATGTCTGGCAGCTCTGCACAGATCAACTCACACAAACTCCCAAATATCTTGTACAACTCGCACACTTGAACACCTCATCAGTTGACAAAGATTATATGAAAGAGGAAGATTTGCATTACACAGCACATGTTTACCAAGGGCAAGATGTAGAGTTTGAAAAGACTTGGTTTGCATGCCCCCACGCACGTGAAAGATTGACCCTCAAAATTACATATTGGTCTAAACATTATTGTGCTACGCAGGTTCATCTTACTTGTTGTCTGAACAGCTGCATCAGTGTTCATTGCAGTGTTCTCAAACATGTTATGCGCGGCCTCGCGTCAGAGGACTCTGAGGTCGGCTGCTACCAGCATGATTTCTTTGACATTGTTAATTCCATACTCCATGTCTCATTAGCAAAGCTACGAGCCGCCCATTGGAAAGACGTGGGGAAATGGGTCAAGAAGTGCACAGCTAATGGCAATGAATGGTCCCAAACAGAGGACCCTAGTGTGTTGTTTTGCCAAAAGCTTGGGGTCTACAAAGAAAGTCATGCTGTGTGTGTGCATGTTGAGCGCAGCATAATATTAGCCACTGATGAGCAGGGTCCTAGGGACCCTGGCCATAGTGGCCTGTTTGTCTCTATTTCCAGAGCCATAACTCCAGCAGAGGTGCACCCCAAACTGGCAGGAGTTCCAAATTCTGTCTGGCCGAAGGGTAAACATGATGTAGGCCATCATGCTGATTTGGGTGATCACCCCCAAATCAGATTTCAGGCCTAGACAGACCCAGTACCCACTCAAACCAGAAGCAATTGCAGGTATAAGACCAGTCTTTGATTTGTTGCTGAAGGCAGGTGTAAGTGTTCCTTGCCAGGACTCTCCAGTGTGCACTCCTATTTTCCCAGTTAAGAAGGCAAGAAAACCGTCCCAGCCTGATGAGTGGAGGTTTGTCAAAGATCTGCAAGTAGTCAATGCTGCGGTTGTTCCGCATGCACCTGACGTCCCTAAAGAGCGCTCTGCAGACCACACCCACTCTGGAATTGCCTGACCCCAATAAACCATTTGTTCAAACTGTAGATGAAAGGAAGGGTTTCATGACCTCTGTTTTTTGCAGAAACATGGGGATAAAGTAAGACCTGTAGCCTATTTCTCCAGCAAATTGGACCCAGTGGCCGCTGGACTTCCTGTTTGCCTGCGTGCAGTTGCTGCAGCTGAAAAGGCGGTAACTGCTTCCAGAAATATTGATTAGATTAGATTAGATAGATTAGATAAAACTTTACTGATCCCTTTGGGTGGGTTCCCTCAGGGAAATTAAGATTCCAGCAGCATCATTACAGATAAACAGAGAAAAGAAATAGAGAAAACTTCTAGATAAATTACAATAAATTAAGTCTTTACATATACAAATATACAGTATAAAAAGAATAAGATATGGGGAAGAGAGGAGGGGGAGGGGGAAGGAGGGAGAAGAAAAAAAGGTGGGGAGAAGGGGGGGCGGCGGTAGGAGAGATATTGCACTTTTATATTGCACATTGTCCGGTATTGCTTATTGTTAGGCTAGGCTACTGCTCCTTCCCGTCCTCTGTCCTCCTGTTACCCCTCCTCCCCCCCGGAGAGGAGTTGTACAGTCTGATGGTGTGAGGGACAAAGGAATTTTTGAGTCTGTTCAAAAACTCCTTTGTCCCTCATACCATATTGTGGGGTATTCTAACCTCACCCTTTTGGTCCCACATGCTGTCTCCCTGCTTCTGTTGGAGAAAAAGACATCACATTTGTCAACACAGAGATGGTTAAAGTATAACACTGTCATACTTGATATGCCTAACATCATTGTGAAACGTTGTACTGTTCTGAATCCTGCCTCTCTTCTCCCTACAGAGGACGATGGAGAACCACATGACTGTGTTGCTCTCACTAATGATTTTTGTTCCCCCAGGGCAGACTTAAAGAGCAACCCTTTTTATTAAATCCAGACATGATCCTCTATGTGGATGGTTCAGCCTCCAGAGACCCAGAGACAGGAAAGAACAAAGAAGGTTTTGCCATAGTCTCAGATCACGAGGTCCTCAAGGCATCATGTCTGCCCTCAAACCTGTCAGCGCAGGCGGCAGAGCTCTGTGCCCTTATCGAGGCATGGGTCATTCCATGCCAAATCAACAAGAGGTTATGCTCGACCATCTCAGATTTCAATTAAATTTGGAGGGCTCAGAGATACTATTAAAAGAAGTTAATCCCCAAAACTTGAGCTTCCTATCACCAATAGTTTCAGATATACAGGCATTTGAATTTTTCTATTTTTTTGTTTTTTGCTCAAAACATACATATTTCAAAGTGCAATATAATCTTTATTATGCAAGATAGAAACCTAAAATTTTGCACAGAGAGACTCAATGTCTTGTACTACAAGCTTCAACTTAGAATTTCAATGGTCATTGTATATTAGATGGTGATTTTAACAAGGAAATTAAAAAGACAAATTTGCATTTTTTGCATTTTTAATTAATTCTGGAAGCTTGCCTGTGGCAGTAATGCTTAAACTAAGAATGTTATTAAAATCTACACAGAAATATCTACCAATTTCAGTTTTACCAGGTCTCCACTATTGCTAGTTTGTCTGTAATAGGGTTTTGAAATTCGCCGATTTCTAAAACATGCCATTTTCAGTAGCAAGAAATCCAATGTGGGATAGCAGTTAGGAACTTGCAATTTTTTTTCAGTAATCCCCAAGACCCATATTTTATATTTCCAAATTTTTGTTCTGTCTCTCTCAAGTATTTTTAAACTACAGGGGTTTAAAAAATCAATTTTCACCAAATTCGAATTTTTGATATATTTTCATATAACTGATATTTGAGGGTTAATAAATGCTTCAATAAGGCTCAAGTAGGTTAGGAGACATGTTTCTTCCTCAATTTTAAATAAAATTTAAATTAATGCTCAGTATTAATTATTTGTAAATTGATTTTAATCTAAGACTGTGTAACATTAGCAATCAATGACCAGCTATTGTGTACCAGTCAACAGCCAGCCTTATCAGTATCAACACAGCACAATAGGTGACCTTTGATACCAGAACAGGTGGCTCATATCTTATAGTTTTAGAGTCTGTAAACTGCATACTTGTTCAGATAACATTATATTGCTTGGATTATATTAAATACATTGTAATACAGAGCACTGAGAAAATTTACCAATGTTATTAACTGAATGTGTTTCTTTGCAAGGATTGGATATTTTGAATAGTTGACTAGGGAATTTAATTGTAGTTACTTTCAATTTGAGATCAGTATAAATGAGTTTGTTCTTAGACATCTAGAAATGGCTGAACTTCCTCCCTGTTCTACGTATAGGAATTGGACTAAAGAAAGATTCTGACTGCCATAAACTAACATACAACAGAAACTGTAAGTTAAATACACTCTCTCAGTATAGTTTGGAGCAAATTTCATGAATTAAACAGAGAACTGAACTTGAGAACATTTCAAGCACAGACACAGTATGTCTGCATCATGAGAAACTGTTTCTGATGAAATATGAAGAGCTACAGAAAAATTGTTGTGATCCATATGAAAGGCACAAGAAAAAAGTTAAAACAGAATTACGTTCAATTCTTCCTGAAACAGCAGATTCACTTTCAAAACTGATAAATAAAAATATTAAACCTGGACAAAAATTGTGTTCTAAATGTTCACAGAGAGTAAAAGAACATTTAAGATAAGCAGATTCAGCAGGTTCTACAGAATCAGAACAAGAGAGCATGTGTGTAGATGTGGATCCAACATACACTGGTGAGGTAGCTGAATCACTTGACAAAAGCCTTGTGTCAATTGGTTGCTCTCCACTGAAAATTGCCAAGTATAGCCACAAACAGAAAGCTGCATATGGCAAAGCAAAGCTGCAACGAGTAGAAGAAACTTTACATTCTAAAATGAAATTTTATTAATTAATGAAATTTGCTCCAAACTATACTGAGAGAGTGTATTTAACTTGCAATTTCTGTTGTATGTTAGTTTATGACAGTCAGAATCTTTCTTTAGTCCAATTCCTATAGAACAGGGAGGAAGTTCAGCCATTTCTAGATGTCCAAGAACAAACTCATTTATACTGATCTCAAATTGAAAGCAACTACAATTAAATTCCCTAGTCAACTATTCAAAATATCCAATCCTTGCAAAGAAACACATTCAGTTAATAACATTGGTAAATTTTCTCAGTGCTCTGTATTACAATGTATTTAATATAATCCAAGCAATATAATGTTATCTGAACAAGTATGCAGTTTACAGACTCTAAAACTATAAGATATGAGCCACCTGTTCTGGTATCAAAGGTCACCTATTGTGCTGTGTTGATATTGATAAGGCTGGCTGTTGACTGGTACACAATAGCTGATCATTGATTGCTAATGTCACACAGTCTTAGATTAAAATCAATTTACAAATAATTAATACTGAGCATTAATTTAAATTTTATTTAAAATTGAGGAAGAAACATGTCTCCTAACCTACTTGAGCCTAAGGCTGCTGGACCATAGAAGGTTCACGCTGCACGCTGCACGCTACACGTTCACGTGAAGAACCGGACCCTGGGCCATTAAACTTCATGCTTGGATGTTCACGTGTTGCGTCTGTTCTACTTTGACCGAGTAACCAACAATATGGACTCTTCGGATGACGACGATTGCCTCATTCTGCTTTTACTGAGACAGAGGAAGAGAAAAAGGAACAGAATTTGGAGCCGAGAACACTTCCTTCTGAGAGAAACCCGTGGTGAATTTCACCGAACATTCTATAATCTGCTTGACAATCCCGATGAAGAACTATTTTTCAATTATACCATTCAATTATATTTTTTCTGAAGTTTTCCCCTGAAAGCATAGAGTTATCTCCCTAGACCCGTTCTGATTGGCTGGCGCGGCGGTGACCGCATGCATTGACTGGAATTTCCGTCTTCACGCCTAGAAAAAAGTGTGCATGTTCATTTCACGCTTCACGCGTGAAGTGTGCAGCGTGCAACGTGAACGCCGTTCTATGGCCCAGAGCAAGTCATGCTACGTTTGTCCACTTTTCTTTACACGCGTGTATCGTGCAGCATGCAGCATGCAGCGTGCAGCGTGAACCTTCTATGGCCCAGCAGCCTTATTGAAGCATTTATTAACCCTCAAATATCAGTTATATGAAAAAAAATTTTTTCGTTTCCGTTTCCGATTGAGAGTACGTCGTGCACGTTCTGGCTGCCGCTTCTCACCGGAGCTTTTTTGTTTTATTTTATTTCTTTTTCTATTTTTTTCTGTGTGTTTGTGTGGTTTGATGTTTGTTTGAGTGTTTTGTCCGCCGGTTGTGGTGTAGCTCCGGACCTAGTTTTGGGCGTCGGTTCCCTCCAGGCCTTGGTTTGCTGTGGGTGATGCCTGTGCTCCCAGCTATGGACTGCAGTGAGCTCGTTGCTCATTTTAACATCGTGGTTGTCCAGCGCTCTGTGCTTTAATGCTTGGGGTGATGTTCCGAGCAATGTTGCTTGGTGGTGTCGCGGCGGCTGTGCAGGCGGTTTGGGACACACCAGCACTCTGCATGGCGGAGCTTCTGTGCTCGCTTTCTGGATCCATGGCATGGTGTTCGAGTGATGTTGCTGGTGGCGTCATGGCGGTGGTGCTGGAGATGTGGGACCTGTTTTCATGCGCCTTTTGGTGGGCCTGTGGCTGCTACACCACGGGAATTACATCCTGACCCCTACTTGGTGGACTTTTTTAATTTTTTTTATTTTTCTCTTTCTTTGTCTATTATTGTAAAGCGTCCTTGGGTTTCTTGAAAGGCACTATATACATTTAACTTATTATTATCTCATCTCATTATCTCTAGCTGCTTTATCCTCTTCTACAGGGTCGCAGGCAAGCTGGAGCCTATCCCAGCTGACTACGGGCAAAAGGCGGGGTACACCCTGAACAAGTCGCCAGGTCATCACAGGGCTGACACATAGACACAGACAACCATTCACACTCACATTCACATCTACGGTCAATTTAGAGTCACCAGTTAACCTAACCTGCATGTCTTTGGACTGTGGGGGAAACCGGAGCACCCGGAGGAAACCCACGCGGACACGGGGAGAACATGCAAACTCCACACAGAAAGGCCCTTGCCGGCCACGGGGCTCGAACCCGGACCTTCTTGCTGTGAGGTGACAGCGCTAACCACTACACCACCATGCCGCCCACTTATTATTATTATTATTATTATTATATATCAAAAATTCGAATTTGGTGAAAATGGATTTTTTAAACCCCTGTAGTTTAAAAATACTTGAGAGACAGAACAACAATTTGGAAATATAAAATATGGGTCTTGGGGATTATTGAAAAAAAGTTACAAGTTCCTAACTGCTATCCCACATTGGATTTCTTGCTACTGAAAATGGCATGTTTTAGAAATCGGCGAATTTCAAAACCCTATTACAGACAAACTAGGAATGGTGGAGACTTGGTAAAACTGAAATTGGTAGATATTTCTGTGTAGATTTTAATAACATTCTTAGTTTAAGCATTACTGCCACAGGCAAGCTTCCAGAATTAATTAAAAATGCAAAAAATGCAAATTTGTCTTTTTAATTTCCTTGTTAAAATCACCATCTAATATACAATGACCATTGAAATTCTAAGTTGAAGCTTGTAGTACAAGACATTGAGTCTCTCTGTGCAAAATTTTAGGTTTCTATCTTGCATAATAAAGATTATATTACACTTTGAAATATGTATGTTTTGAGCAAAATGCAAAAAAATCGAAAAATTCAAATGCCTGTATCTCTGAAACCGTTGGAGATAGGAAGCTCAAATTTTGGGGATTAACTTCTTTTAATAGTATGTCTGCGCCCTCCAAATTTCATTGAAATCCGAGATGGTCGAGCATAAATTTGTCAGATATTTGTTGATTTGGCATGGAATGACCCGCATGCAAATTGGCTGCAGGGCAATCTGTCAATATTTTATGGACAGCAGGTACACATATGGCGTTGTGCATGATTTTGGCACCATTTGGAAACAGAAATTTTCTTGCTAGCACAGGATCTCCCATTGCACATCATAAACTGGTCTCTGAGTTGTTGGATGCTATTCTACTCCCTAGAGCCATTGCTGTAAGTGTGCTGCCCATACTAATAATACTGATCTTGTGTCTCAAGAAAATGCCAGGGTGGATGCAGCAGCTAAGTGTACAGCCTCAGCTTCCAGTTCACCCTCTAACCTTGCATTTCCTCAGGTTTCCACCCCCTGTTTACAGCGAGCAGACCTTCAGAGCACTGCCACCCAGGACGAGAGACGAGTCTGGAAACTGGCCAGCTGTATCTTTGCAAACTCGGTCTGGGTTTGTTCCTCAGGCCGTCCCTGTCTACCAAAACACATGTTCCCTTTCTATGCAAAATGACACATGGGCTCACCCATGTGTCAAAAGAGGGGATGGTAGCAGAAGTAACAAAGAGATGATTCACAAAGGGGTTTTCAAATTATGCTGCGAAATTTTGCAAGCAATGCTTGATATGTGCACAACATAATGCAGGTCAAGATATCAAACTAACTCAAGCAGCACACCCAATACAAGACAAATCGTTTGATCATCTCCAAATGGACTTCATTGAACTGACACCGAGTGAGGGGAAAAAGGTACTGCCTGGTAATAGTTGACATGTTTTCAAAATGGGTTGAAGTATTCCCCACAGCTAAACAAGACTCCGAGGCAGTAGTCAAAGCACTCCTGAGAGACATAATTTCTAGGTGGGGTATACCTAGCAAAATCTCAATGGACAATGGAGCGCCCTTTGTTAATGCAGCCCTAAAGAAAATAGGAGCATTCCTAGGGATAGACCTGAACCAACATTGTGCCTACCATCCTGCCAGTGCGGGAGCAGTGGATAGAGAAAATGGGTCCCTTAAAAATAAACTAAGCAAAGCTTGTGCAGAAACAGGGCTAGAATAGACAAAGGTCCTCCCTGTAGTACTCACACAAATGAGGATGCAAACTAGGCCTAAACATGGGTTAAGCCCATTCGAAATTCTGTTTGGACGAGTACCCAACACAGAGATAGGGCCAGCCTAAGGAACACTGCTGGAAACCACATTGTGTGATGATGCAATGTTGAATTACTGTGCAACACTGTCCTCTGCTTTGAAATCTATCCACAAACAGGTGAAAGGAGCACTTCCCAAGCCTGCTGAGGGACCTCTGCACGATCTACAACCAGAGGATTGGATAGTGGTGAAGGAATTCCGACGAACCAAGTGGAACAAGCCACGGTGGAATGGCCCATTCCAGGTCCTGCTCACGACCCCAACGGCAGTGAAGGTCACAGGCAGAGTGACGTGGATCCACGCCTAGCCACTGCAGGAGGGTTCCTGAACTGACTGAGCAGGAGGAAGAGGAAGGCCTGAAGGATACGGGTGCTGACTAAAGCACGCGAGGAAGAAAGGCATCACTGCATGGAACAGCGCGAGTATCACATCAATCACGCACGCACCCTCAATAGGGAAGAGTATTTCAGTGTCTAGCCGATAGACAAGTCTTAGGGTTTCGAGATTCCAAGTCCCGGTGAGGTGGGACAAGGGCTGATAGGGCGTGCCCGCCCTCTGAGCACCAATACACGTCAAGAAGGGTGAGGGTTGACTCAGAGACATAGTTAACATAAGATGAAGGGGGTAAATCATTATAAGCTAGGTCCCAGTCGCGGGCCTGAGCATCCTGATCCTGCTGGGGCTCACGGGAGGATTCGTGTGGTGGTCGATACAGGGAACCCAGGCTGACACAGAGTCAAAGACAATTGGTGGCATTGGTTCAGTGGATGGAAGACTCTGATTCCATCCACCATACCGGTCCTGGGCTTAGTGATTGTGATGCTATGTTTGCTCCCTGATTTTTGTCCATGTTGTATGTCTGTTTCAGAGGCAGCTGACAAATATTGGTTACCAGATGGTGAAAATAGACCCAGACGACTTGCCTGACTGGCCTCCAAACCCACACGAAGACTATAACCCACTGTTTGACGACGTCAGCACAGCTGATATGAAATTAGCCCTAGCTTAAAACACTCATTTGTGGTTGTTTTCTTTTCTATTGTTTCCTGATCTATGTATATAGCTTGCTAGCATTAACTTAAGACGTCTATGTCTTACAAAACAGCCTTAGCATTATCCCTGTACACTCAATGACGTGTTAAGTCAAATCTCTCCAGGAACTCTTACCACTGAAATTGTGTACATTTCTTTCCTTTCGCAATTATTATCCTGTAGGATAAAAAGGGGGAAATGTGAAGGAAATTTAGTGAATGAACATTCCTATTCTCTGTGTTTCTGTGTGCATGGATGAGAATTTTCCGCGGATCCGCGGAATTCCGAGTTTTTCCGGCTGAAAATGTCATTTTTGTGAAACGTGTAAATCCGTTGAGAAAATTTCGGGGGGGGGGGGGGGGGGGGGGGGGGGGTCAGGGTGTGTGTGTATGGTTAACGATCCCTGATGCCCGCAAATTGGAGAATATCTCCCGGAATCTAGAGCAAGGGAGCAAGAGCGCGCATGCGCAACATTGTCTACCTCGCGCATCTTAGAATGTGCGCATATGACGGAGCGAGTGAGAGACTGCGTGTGTGCCTGTTCATGTAGCCCATGCTAGACAAAGAGCATCCTGATTGGGTTACTCAGCAAAATAAGCCAATCGGCTTTCACTGTGGGCAGGCTTTTATCCCTTTTCTTGAGGGCCGACGCTTTCAGTTGAGTCAGTGCAGCCTACAGGATCGGCATGGCAGAGAGCAAGCGTGCGTGCCCCAAAAAACCAAAATACAAAACCCACTTCAGCTCAGATTGCACAAAAGAATCTCCCTGTCTAATAAGGGTCAATAATAATGACCGTTTCGCGCAATGTACTGTTTGCAGCAGTGATTTCAGCATTGCCCATGGTGGCTTAAATGATTGTAAAGGACATGTTGAGGTGAGGAGTGTCAGTTCATGTGCATTATACTTAGGTCTACAACAGGCTGCCATGAAAAGACCAAACTTACTGAAGATTTCCGTAAAGTAACAATGTATGAATATACATCATATATATCACATATATATCAAATACACGTCATATCCAAGTGTGTATCTTTTATAAATGGGGTTAGCTTATCTAATGTAGCATGTTGGGGAGAATCATAGTATCTTATCTATATTTCTGATAAAATTTTAGGTATGATACCGTGTATAACTCTCCTACTTATTGCTCATTTCATGGGGGGGGGGGGGGGGGATTACTGGCATGTGCCGCACGGGAGCGTCTGCCCAAGTTTTTTAGGCCGAGATGAACTTATAGTTTTTGATTTAAAAAAAATTTCCAAATGTAATGCCAACTGTACATGCCTGTTCTTTAATTCTAAATCACCATCTTGATCTTCAGATTGACCATATGGTATCTGCATTACATTACACAACATCCTGTCCAGATAAAACCTAGTTAGTACACACAACAGTTGAAAGGGAAGTGATAAGTGATGTTGAATGTTGCCTGCTTAATATGCAAGACCTCCTGCTACCATGATAACATCAGAAGAAAGTTTAAGAGAATTATATGATAGAACTTTTTTCTGGTTTGCACTTCATTTTAAAGGATTAGAGTATTCAAAGACATGAATAGCTAAAATGCAGAAATATAATACTGTAGAGCTTATTTATATTAAAAGGTGCATTGATTTTTTTTTTAAATCATCAAATGTGAATTGATTAAAAACAAGTCTCTTGTCCCATATTAATTGTTTTCACCTGGTAGTCCACCAAGTAGGGGAATTTATTTCCAAATACATTACAACTTTTTGCTGATAAAATTAATGGTTTTGGGGTAAAAAAAAAAATAGCCAAAAATAATTAGCTCCCACCCCCTGGGCCCCCACCAGGGCTCTGCCAGGGAAATCAATAAATCAAATGGGATAAAGAACTGTTTCCGATGGGCATGGCTTGATCGTAGCATTACCGTGCAGATAGGGACACAAACTGTGATGACGTGTCTGACGGAACATATCTGAAAAGTGGACGTGCCGGGAAAGGTTCTGTGTATTCTGTGCTCAGATATGATCAATTATGGAAACAGAGGAGCTAGAAACATCCAGGAGCACATCAAAACAAAAAAGCACAAAGGTACGTTTTACTTAAATTGTCAAAGATAGAATCAGGAGGAATCTAATATATCGTTACGGTTACCTCCCTTATCGCTCACGATATATATTTGTTATCTTCAAGTTTATAAACGTTTTAAACCATCATTGAATTAGAAAACATATTATATATATATATATATATATATATATATATATAAGGCACACACACCCCTTTGAACCCCCCCATGCACGCTTTGCGTGCGTTATGTCTGCCCTTCAGAGTTTTTTTAAATGTCCCATTCTCATCCCTGTGTGTGTTGAGCTCAAGTGGCATAGTGTACTGAGAAAAGTTGTTTTCCCACAAGCTGTAATCGCCTTTCTGTGTCCTTGGCTGGTGATAAGCAGGCTGCCGTGCTTATGTTTCATGTTACATTATGCATAACCACGCATCCGCTGCGCATCTCAGAGCACACCAGGTGCATGCCCTAACAAAGAACCAATGTTTAGCCTCATTAGCAAGCCTCGAGCCAATCACGTGCAGACGCGAGCAGTAAGCGAATGCCTTTAGAGTATAATAGATAACCACTAAGACGAGTGTGCACTCTCGGCATCACCTGAGGTGGTGTCGTCGTCTTCTTTCCTTTTCCTGTTTTATAAGATCTACTATAATAAATAACTGAAAAGACAACTGCTAAGCATTAGGGTGCATCAGTTGCCCCCTAAAAATGAAAAGTTCCTCCGACCATGATGCATTTTTGTTTTTATGTTCCTTTTGGTAAGAAAACACACTGGGTGAAATATTTTGACAAAATTCAAATGTTTAATGGTGGCACCAGGAGCTCAAAGTTATGGAAAAAGCTGCTATTTTATGACAAAATTTCGATCACTTTTCATGAAACATTATGCCACCTTATAGAATATACCAAATATCTTAGATACACATTTTTAGTACATATTCTAAATATATTATCAAGCACAGTTTGAGTTTTAGCTGTTCATTGAATCATTGTTCAACTACTTTTAAACAATACAAATGTATTATGAATCACATTAATGCTTCTCAATCCCTTGCAAAGGTTCTTAACATGATCTCTGGGTCACAAGAAATCAATAAATGGAGTCCAACATTGTGGTTTAAACCTTACGCGAAAACATAAAATAAGTGTTTTTTGGCAAAAAATGAACCCCATGGTGCCATCATTAGACTTTTGAATATGGTCAAAAAATTTTACAGGATGTCTTTATTGGTGAAAAGGAACACCCAAACAAAAATGCATCAGATTTTATGAAAGTGAGGGCAACTGATGCACCCTACTAAGCATTCTGAAGTGTTGATTAGAAGTTTCTGTTACAGTTATCTGATTGAAGAATCATACAGACAAGTATACAAGTTGAAGATTTTGATGAGGAAATAAGTGAAATTAGTTTGGTCTCTCTAAAGGGTGTAAAACAAAAATCATTGCTCTGATGTAGTTCTATTGTTCTCTACAGGGATACTTATCAAATTGCCTAGTTTCAAATTAAAAGTTTGATATTTTTGCCTGATATTTTCAATTTTTCCACTGAAAAAACTTAAGTCATCGCTATTACGTACATATTGAAGGCATGCATGTTTTGTTGTGGCAACTCTCTAACTCTCCAAGCAAAAAATAATTCAAAGTCCCAGAGGTTGCAGAAAGGTTTAGACTTTTATTATATCAAATAATAAAAGCTGTCTTCGGTCTGCAGAGTGAACAGAGTCAAAATTACAAAGCTCTCATTTTATACGGTCTCAAAGAAAAAACACAGGTGTATACAAATAATTTCATTGGTTAACATGTCCCGTTATACCACTTGAACATTTTCTATTGGGCAATACACCTCATACCGCTCATATTTTGCATCAACTGAGCCAAATTTTCCAGCATAAATGGTCCATTCAGAAAGAATCAAACCACACGATAAGAGGTGGTATACAGCATTCAGCGTGTACAATACATGATTCAAAATGGCTGGGGTCAAATCAAGTTAAAGACTAATACAGGCTGCAGGTGGAAACTAGCGCAACACTCGTGTCCTTGGCCAGTCTCCCACACTATAAAATTACACTTTTTGAATAGGCCTGTGATTTAACAGAAAACAACCTTCAGTATAAACTCTCTCAATGTCTTTGCTGTATTTTAGCGGAGCTCCCGCGCGGGCCTTAATGGTAAACCCATAGAGTCGATTTTTTGTGGTTTGTCCATGTACGTGTACCACCACTCATACACACCGCCTAGTGGCCAGTGTTAGCAATTACAAGTCATACACACCGCCTAGTGGTCAGTGTTAGTACAACCCACATTCCAAAAAAGTTGGGACAAAGTACAAATTGTAAATAAAAATGGAATGCAATAATTTACAAATCTCAAAAACTGATATTGTATTCACAGTAGAACATAGACAACATATCAAATGTCGGAAGTGAGACATTTTGAAATTTCATGCCAAATATTGGCTCATTTGAAATTTCATGACGGCAACACATCTCAAAAAAGTTGGGACGGGGCAATAAGAGGCTGGAAAAGTTAAAGGTACAAAAAAGGAACAGCTGGAGGACCAAATTGCAACTCATTAGGTCAATTGGCAATAGGTCATTAACATGACTGGGTATAAAAAGAGCATCTTGGAGTGGCAGCGGCTCTCAGAAGTAAAGATGGGAAGAGGATCACCAATTCCCCTAATTCTGCGCCGACAAATAGTGGCGCAATATCAGAAAGGAGTTCAACAGTGTAAAATTACAAAGAGTTTGAACATATCATCTACAGTGCATAATATCATCAAAAGATTCAGAGAATCTGGAAGAATCTCTGTGCATAAGGGTCAAGGCCGGAAAACCATACTGGGTGCCCGTGATCTTCGGGCCCTTAGATGGCACTGCATCATATACAGGCATGCTTCTGTATTGAAAAATCACAAAATGGGCTCAGGAATATTTCCAGAGAACATTATCTGTGAACACAATTCACCGTGCCATCCGTCGTTGCCAGCTAAAACTCTATAGTTCAAAGAAGAAGTTGTATCTAAACATGATCCAGAAGCGCAGACGTCTTCTCTGGGCCAAGGCTCATTTAAAATGGACTGTGGCAAAGTGGAAAACTGTTCTGTGGTCAGACGAATCAAAATTTGAAGTTCTTTATGGAAATCAGGGACACTGTGTCATTTGGACTAAAGAGGAGGACAACCCAAGTTGTTATCAGCGCTCAGTTCAGAAGCCTGCATCTCTGATGGTATGGGGTTGCATTAGTGCATGTGGCATGGGCAGCTTACACATCTGGAAAGACACCATCAATGCTGAAAGGTATATCCAGGTTCTAGAGCAGCATATGCTCCCATCCAGACGATGTCTCTTTCAGGGAAGACCTTGTATTTTCCAACATGCCAAACCACATACTGCATCAATTACAGCATCATGGCTGCGTAGAAGAAGGGTCCGGGTACTGAACTGGCCAGCCTGCAGTCCAGATCTTTCACCCATAGAAAATATTTGGCACATCATAAAACAGAAGATACGACAAAAAAAGACCTAAGACAGAATCCTACATTAGACAAGAATGGGTTAACATTCCTATCCCTAAACTTGAGCAACTTGTCTCCTCAGTCCCCAGACGTTTACAGACTGTTGTAAAGAGAAAAGGGGATGTCTCACAGTGGTAAACATGGCCTTGTCCCAACTTTTTTGAGATGTGTTGTCATGAAATTTAAAATCACCTAATTTTTCTCTTTAAATGATACATTTTCTCAGTTTAAACATTTGATACGTCATCTATGTTCTATTCTGAATAAAATATGGAATTTTGAAACTTCCACATCAGTGCATTCCGTTTTTATTTACAATTTGTACTTTCTCCCAACTTTTTTGGAATCGGGGTTGTAATTACCAGTCATAACCCCCCCAGTGGCCAGTGCTAGCCAGTAAAGAAATAAAACAAAAGAGACTGGCTATGATATAAGAAAATTCTACAACCCAGAAACAGATGGGAGCTCCGCTTTTAGGCAGTGCCTAAATCTATATATTACTGTAATTATGATAATTCATAAACCAATTTATTATTACTTTTAAGAGAATTAACTTCATTTATTCTTTACTGAAAATTAACACACTCAGCTTTGAATTAGTATTTAATCAGCATAAAAATAAATCTGTACGTGTGGTTATATGAATCAGAGTACATTTGTGATTACTTAAGGTGTGTGTATGGTCGTGATTACATATGTGCATATAAAATCAATTTCTGTGGTGGTCTTATTTCTAGTTCATTTTGCTTTAGCAAAATCTTAAATTTTGATGTAATACTTTAGTATTACATAAAAATTTAAGATTACTTTTGTTATCTTCTATTAAGGTGGAGAGAGTTGTTGATCTAGCAGCATTAAAAGCTTGTCTTTGTAGTTCCAGAGGCTCTCCTTCCATGCTAAATGGAATACTATCAATTTTGTGTTTTAAGGTGCATGTGTGATTGTTATACCAGGGTGCTAGGTTTTATTTTATTTTCTCCTGAATTATTTTCTTTTAAGTGGAGCTACATTATCTAAAGTAAAGCAGAACATTGACTGTAAGCATTCAGTTGGCTGATCAAGTTCTGTGGGGTCTAACGGGGATCCAATCAAATTGATAACTCTGGGAGACTACTGATAAAACTTTATGCAGTAGTTGATGCGAATGTAATTTTGATGCGATGGCATGCAAGGTGCATATATTAAGACATTTCAAAAGAGATGAGGTAATGGTCTGAGGGAGCTTCAGACTGTATAAGTGTGACTATATTTTCTATATTTAATACAAATGCAAGTATTAGATCGAGAATGTGATGATTAGGAATCATACAAAAACCTAAAAAAAATAGGGTTAGATCCTGTGACACTCTCATTAACCCCTACTGAATCTAGAATGGACGGGAATGCTGTTCTCAGTCTCTTCCAGGTGATCAAAACAAATAACGTCTCTAATAATCTGTTGTCTCAATAAACAACCAGGTTTGAGATGAAATTCGCAAATTCAGAAAGAACTTCAGAATATAGACCACGGGTCAGGAAATAATAATTAGCTGAATTGACCAGGTAGAATTATTTTTTTTAGCTACATATATTAGGATAAAGAACTTCAAACATACTGAATTTTTGTTCAGGTTTTTGTACGATTCCTAGATTATCATTATAAATAACTGATGGCTTCTCCTCTACCAGTGAGACAAGGTGGATGCATATAGCTGGAAGAGCTTCATTTCAAGTGGTCCATACTCATTTGGTTTGATCCACAGTTCTGTTATACATTGTAGTACATTAAACTCCTGATCAGTACAAATTCCATTAACAATTAGTCTCATGCTGCAGTATTACATTGATAATAGTGGTGCAGTTTAATTGTCACTTGTATGGTGGTAATTAATGACTACTTAAGATCAAAAGAAAACAAGAATAGTCTTGTTTTAAACATCACTAAGGTTACGTATTTTAAAACAGTCATATAACATGAACAATAAAGTTCAAAGTACAGGTCATTTTCAGCCAAAACTGTAATAATAACCATATTTAATTTGACAATTTTAAATCATGCAATGTCTACAAGTTGGTGCACTTGTAGGTTTTAAATGTAACTGAATAAGTAAACATCTTTCCAGACTGATCAGTGATGCAGTTTCTCTCCTGAGTGAAGGCGCTGGTGTCGTTGGAGATCACTCTGCTGAGTAAAACTCTTCCCACACTGTGAGCAGTGATACGGCTTCTCTCCTGTGTGAATGCGTTGGTGTCGTTGGAGAGTCCGCAGATGAGTAAAACTCTTCCCACACTGTGAGCAGTGATGCGGCTTCTCTCCTGTGTGAATGCGTTGGTGTGTTTGGAGAGCACTCTGACGAGTAAAACTCTTCCCACACTGTGAGCAGTGATGCGGCTTCTCTCCTGTGTGAATGCGTTGGTGTCGTTGGAGAGTACCCTGTTCAGTAAAACTCTTCCCACACTGTAAGCAGTGATACGGCTTCTCTCCTGTGTGAATGCGTTGGTGTGTTTGGAGAGCACTCTGACAAGTAAAACTCTTCCCACACTGTGAACAGTGATACGGCTTCTCTCCTGTGTGAATGCGTTGGTGTCGTTGGAGATGACTCTGATGAGTAAAACTCTTCCCACACTGTGAGCAGTGATACGGCTTCTCTCCTGTGTGAATGCGCTGGTGTGTTTGGAGATTACTCTGCTGAGTAAAACTCTTCCCACACTGTGAGCAGTGATACGGCTTCTCTCCTGTGTGAATGCGCTGGTGTGTTTGGAGAGCACTCTGCTGAGTAAAACTCTTCCCACACTGTGAGCAGTGATGCGGCTTCTCTCCTGTGTGAATGCGCTGGTGTGTTTGGAAGTGACTCTGCTGAGTAAAACTCTTCCCACACTGTGAGCAGTGATACGGCTTCTCTCCTGTGTGAATGCGCTGGTGTAGTCGGAGAGCACTCTCATGAGTAAAACTCTTCCCACACTGTGAGCAGTGATACGGCTTCTCTCCTGTGTGAATGCGCTGGTGTCGTCGGAGATCACTCTCATGAGTAAAACTCTTCCCACATTGTGAGCAGTGATATGGCTTCTCTCCTGTGTGAATGCGCTGGTGTGTTTGGAGATCACTCTGATGAGTAAAACTCTTCCCACACTGTGAGCAGTGAAACGGCTTCTCTCCTGTGTGAATGCGCTGGTGTTGTTGGAGATCACTCTGCTGAGTAAAACTCTTTCCGCACTGTGAGCAGTGATGCAGCTTCTCTCCTGTGTGACTGCACTGGTGTGTCTTGAGTACATTCTGATGACCAAAACTCTTTCCACAGTCTGAGCAGTGGTGAATTTCCTTCTGTATATCATTATGAGAAGTGTCAAAACTGAGAGCATCAGATGATGTTGGCTGACTACTGGAGCATTTAGAGGGGATCTGAAGCTCATATTTAATCCCTCCTGATTCCTGCAGTCTCACATACTCTTCATAGTGGCATCTCTGGATGTGTTTGTCAAGGTAAATTTGAGATGCATAGGACCGAGGACATATGGAGCAGGAAAAGACCTGCAGCAAAGTCTTCTTTGCTTCTGGAGAAGTGAAAGGACAAAAATCAGAAATTGAACATGAAATGCAACAAGATTATAAAATATAACACTAACCCAATGTAAGGGAACATTTTTACTGAACCTCAAACATTCAAGATTCTACATGAATCAAGACTGAGACAAAAAAGTTTGAGGACTAACATATAGCAGTCTCTAACTAGGAGTACTGGTACTGTAGATTCAATAAAGGTACTAGAACAGCAGCTATGCACAGCATTGGCCATAGCCCCGTGGGTCTGAGCGACCAAGGGGGAGTTGTTGGTTTCTGTTTGATCTAATGTCGAGTCTAGTTACGGTAATAGCAAGCCTTGCCTTATTTACAGCTCGTCCAGGATTGTGAAGGAAACTCAGCCCTTGCATTCAAAGATCCAAAAATGGGCCTTATTTATCATGCTGGATATGAATAGATTTATTTGCAAATGGTTTCTAGTAGCATTTACACAAGAAAGTCTGTATTTTTCATATGGATTAGGTTGTTAAGTTTAAAACATTAATTTCAATAACACACAAATTTAATGAAATTAAAAATTGTGGGATTTTGTGAAACCCAGTTGATTCATATTAATGTAACTGATGAAAGAAAGAAAGCCAACATCCAGAAATTAAGACATTAGTCATTTAATTAAATAAAAATGTAGGCGTATAAAAAAGGGGCAGACTGCAGCGATTCAGATGGCATTCAAGTAGTTCTGCAGTAGTATAGGAATTTCCTTATTGCAGTATTTGAAGAGTGCCATGGTGTGGTTTGTTGTAATAAAGCAACCAAACTTCCACCTGTTTAATTATTCATTCATCTGATGCTATTTGTCCCTTAACATGTTGAAGTTCTTCAGCTACAAGAGTTTGAGGAGCTAAAAATAAACATAATTAAAACATTATTTCTCCATGGCATGACTCTTGTGGAATCACTGAATTCCATAAAAATACTAAAAATGTTATTGCTTGTTAAACTGCTTGATAATATAAGCATCATCACATATACTCCTGAAATAAAGCAAATGTGTTCCAATTGATTTGTATAATGGTTGATGGGTTTGACTGACATGTGCATTAGCCAATTAACAACTTCACTTGGTTCAGGCATGCTGCATGTGTGTTCAACTAACTTCTCTTCAGCCAGCTGGTTGGATTGCACTGAATGTATTTGTGGCAGCAGGGGCATGGCCAGGGAAGGTAAGTGGCAAAGTCAATGCACCTGTTGTCAATTAAATGTTGTGTGCATATTTGTTGCAGTGACGATGGAGATTAGAAAAGGATCCCTCCTTTTCTAACATCAGCATGATGGAAGAGCGCGAAGAGAAGGGAGCTCTCCCGACCAGAACAAGTGTGTGCTCGTGTATGAGCAACGAGCAAGTGAGCGAATGAAGCTGAAAAGCAAGGTAAATAGTAAAAATAAAGAAGTGCGTGTGAACATCAGCTCCCGCCTGCCATGCTTCTGTACTCCACCCACATCAGGGACATACTATAGTGGTGTCGAAAGCCAGGAGTATGGAAGGGAATCACCACATGCAGTCCTCCCCATTTAAGGATCTCATCCATGCCCTTGTTACCACCCAGCAGAACCAGCATCAAGTGCTGACCGCCTTCTGGAAGGAACAAGAGCAATGCTTTGAATCCTTGATGCTGGCCCAGCAGGAAGATCGCCAGGCGTTCTGCTCGTCTTGGCGGGGGCCTGGATTGCCACCGCGGCAGACCCTCCCCACCTCACCCTCACGAAGATGGGCTCACATGATGGTCCACAGGCCTTCATCGCTCTCTTCGAGCAAGCTGCCGAAGCATGGGGGTGGGCAATCAAGCGGTATGCCTACTTCCACTACTGACCGGCAAGGTGCAGCTCGCCGTGCAGCAGCTCTCCGCCAACAGTTGGCTCATATACGTGGACCTGAAGTGAGACATCCTGCAGTGTGTCAGCCACGCCCCAGAACATCGTCAGTGCTTCTGGACGCTGACATTGGAGAAGGTTGGCCAGCCGTTTGCATTTGGCCAACAGCTCCAGGACGCCTGCTGGCAGTGGCAGAGGGCAAACAACTGTGACACTGAGGGGATCATCGACCTGGTGACACTGGAGCACTTCACTGCGGGTCTTCTGGAAGGAATGGCGGAGTGGGTCCAGTGTCATCGCCCGGTGTTACTGGGTCAAGCCATCGAGTTGGCAGAGGACCATCTGGCAGCGGTTCCAGCAGCAGGCCTTTTCTCTTTTTCTCTCTCCTTCCCCCCTCCCTCCTCTTCCCATCCCCACCCCATTCCCCCACTGCGGAGATGGGGGGCGGCTCCCCTCCAGCCGGCCCACCGCACCCATGGTGTCTCCCGTGTTCTTCTTCCAAGTCTGTCTCTTCTCCACCCCAGGTGAGTGATGCCCATAACACCAGTGCAGAGGGAAAGTCTGGGCTGGTATGCTGGTGCTGCGGGGAGCTGGGACATCTCCAGAGTCAGTGCTCCACAATGGAGGTGGGAGTTGTGATCTGGATCCCCTACGCACCAGAGACCGCCCCCTATTGGGCCAGAGCGTATCGTATACCGGGAAGTGTCCAAGGGGATACATCAGACCTCAATCCACCAAAGCCTGGTGCAAGGTGAGGCATTGGGGACAGCACAAGCAGTGAAGGTTGTGTGCATGCATGGGGATGTTCATAATTATCCTCTAGTGCCGATCCATATTCTATTTCAGGGACAAAAGCATAAAGATGGCAGTTAATCCTTGTCTCACCCACCCTCTGATTTTGGGGACTGATTGGCTGGGATTCAGAAATTTAATAGAACACACAATAAGGGGTGGGTCCTGCGTCCTACGTCATGGGGGGATCCCGGTGTGGCATTGACTGGGGAAGCTGTCACAGAGCTGTCTACATCAGTGCGATGCAAAGAGTAAGGAGCAGCTAACCCCTCCTCCCTCTCTCGGGGATTCCCTTGAGGATTTCCTATTAGAGCAGTCGCGACACAAGAATTTGCGTCATGCATTTGACCAAGTGAAAGTAATGGATGGTCAAACTCTCTAGCCAAATATGACACCCTCCTTCCTGTATTTCACTAATAAGGACAGGCTGTATCAAGTGACGCAGGACACTCAAACTGGTGAACAGATGACACCAGTTGTTAATCCCTAAGAGCCATAAAGAACCTGTGTTCCCTGTGGCTCACTTTAATCCCATGGCTGGACACCTAGGACAGGATATAAAACTACCCCAAATAATAGGGTGCATCAGTTGCCCCCTAAAAATGAAAAGTTCCTCCGATCATGATGCATTTTTGTTTTTATGTTCCTTTTGGTAAGAAAACACACTGGGTGAAATATTTTGACAAAATTCAAAAGTTTAATGGTGGCACCAGCAGCTCAAAGTTAGGAAAAAGCTGCTATTGTATGACTTTTATGACAAAATTTCGATCACTTTTCATGGAACATTATGGCACCTTATAGAGTATACCAAATATCTTAGATACACATTTTTAGTACATATTCTAAATATATTATCAAGCACAGTTTGAGTTTTAGCTGTTCACTGAATCATTGTTCAACTACTTTTAAACAATACAAATGTATTATGAATCACATTAATGCTTCTCAATCCCTTGCAAAGGTTCTTAACATGATCTCTGGGTCACAAGAAATCAATAAATGGAGTCCAACATTGTGATTCAAACCTTACGCGAAAACATAAAATAAGCGTTTTTTGGCAAAAAATGAACCTCATGGTGCCACCCTTAGACTTTTGAATATGGTCAAAAAATTTTTACAGGATGTCTTTATTGGTGAAAAGGAACACCCAAACAAAAATGCATCAGATTTTATGAAAGTGAGGGAAACTGATGCACCCTACCGAATAATGGTGCGTTCTATTGGCCAGAGGTTTGCGGGGACGTTCGTTGGTGGTGTGCGGCATGCCATGAATGCCAATTAGTAAATCTCATGGCCACTCCAAAAGTGCCTTTGCGCCTGCTCCCTCTAATCAAGACCCCATTCGAGAGAATTGGTATGGATCTTGTCAGGCCATTAGATCAGTCAGTACAAGTATATTGCTTTATTTTAGTTCTGGTGGACTATGCAACACGATATCCAGAAGCAGGCCATGCTCCGCACTGTGTGCAGAGGCATGCAGTGTTGCGGAAGCACTCTTCCGTGTTCTCTCCCGGGTCAGGATTCCTAAAGAAATCCTGACAGACCAAGGCACTATGTTTATATGTCTCACACACTTCGTGAGCTGTAGGGAATTAAATCTATCCACACCAGCGTCCATCACCCACAAACAGATGATTTAGTAGGGTTTGGAAGTTTGTAAGCGAAGATGCATGTAATTGGGATAAATGGCTCCAGCCCCTGTTATTCGCAGTACAAGAAGTCTCACAAGCCTCCATGGGGTTTTCACCATTTGAATTATTATATGGGTGAAAGCCATGCAGCATTTTGGACGTGCTGCAGGAAAATTGAGAGGAGGGACCTTCAACCAGCAAGAATGAAATTCAGTACATTCTCGACCTGCACGCAAAGCTCCACACCCTCACATATTTAACCCAGGAACCTTAGGGAGTTCACGCCGGGAAACAAAGTACTTGTGTTATTGCCCACTTCAAGCTCCAAATTAGTTGCAAAATGGCAAGGGCCCTTCGAGATCACACGGCAAATCGGGGACGTTGACTATGAGGTGAAGCGAAAGGATCGGGGCAGGGCTCTGCAAATATACCACTTCAACCACTTAAAACATTGGAATGAGGGGGTCCCTGTGGCGTTGGCATTGGTACTTCCAGAGAAGCTGGGATCGGAGGTAAAAACAACCAAACCAACAACCCAAACCACTCTGGTCCCTTGTGGAGACCACCTCTCACTGGCCCAACTCACCGAGGTTGCCAAGTTGCAAAGAGTTATCCAACGTGTTCTTGCCCCTTCCCGGCCACACCCACCTCATAGAACACCACATTGAGATGTCCCCAGGGGTGGTGGTGCATAGCCACCCTTACCCGAACATAGAAAAAGGTGGTTTGGGATGAACTTAAGGCCATGTTCAACATAGGCATAATTAAGGAGTCACACAATGACTGGAGCAGCCCGGTGGGCCTGGTACCCAAGACCGATAGGTCGGTCCGGTTCTGTGTAGACTACAGAAAAGTCAACACAGTGTCTAAATTCGACACATACCCAATGCCTCGCATTGATAAGTTGCTCGATCGGTTAGGTGCTGCTCGCTTTTATTCAACACTGGATTTAACAAAGGGATATTGGCAGATCCCCTTGACTCTTCTATACAGAGAGAAAACGGCCTTTTCCACACCATTTGGATTACACCAGTTTGTCATGCTTTCTTTTGGGTTATTTGGGGCTCCTGCTACATTCCAGTGGCTCATGGACAAGATCCTCCGTCCCCATGCCACGTATGCAGCAATGTATCTTGATGACATTATGATACGTATACAGCAATGATTGGCAGCAGCACCTTGAACACTTTAGGGCCGTCCTAGACTTGCTGAGATGTGCGGGGCTCAGAGCTAACCTGAAAATGTGTGCAATTGGGCGAGTGGAAGTATGGTATCTGGGTTTCCACTTGAGGTCATGGGCAGGTGCATCCCCAAATTGACAAAACTGCAGCGATTGCTGCCTGCCCAAGACTGAAAAGGGAGTGAGGCCGTTTCTGGGGCTGGCTGGCTACTATCATAGGTTCATACCTAATTATTCGGACATCACCAGCCTGCTGACTGATCTCACTAAAAAGGGAGCACCAGCTCTGGTCCAGTGGATGGAACAGTGCCAACAGGCTTTCAACCAAGGTAAAAGCTGCACTGTGTGGGGGGCCAGTTTTACACTCCCTTGACTTCTCTCTCCCTTTTATTTTGCAGACAGACGCATTGGACAGAGGGCTGGGGGCTGTTTTGTCCCAGGAGGTGGAGGGCGAGGAACATCCTGTGCTGTACATCATGAACCACGCCAATGCGCAGATCACCTGTTGGTATCTCGCCCTCTAGCCTTTTAAATTTGAGGTAGTCCACAGGCGCAGATGGTGGTGGCGGAATTCATATCCTGTCGGGGGTTATGTGGCAGTGGGGGCGTGGCCTAGCGTCAGTTTGTGAATGGAGGGTGGGGCCAGGGAAGGTGAGTGTCAAAGTCAATGCACCTGTTGTCAATTAATGTTGTGTGTGTGTTTGTTGCAGTGACAGTGGAGGTTAGAAAAGGAGGGAGAGCGAAGAGAAGGGCGCTTTCCCAACCAGAACATGTGTGTCTGTGTGTGAGCAGCGAGTGAGTGAATGAAGCTGAAAAGCAACGAAAATAGTAAAAATAAAGTGTGAGAACATCAGCTACTCCTTGCCATGCTTATTGTGAAAAATGACGAGGGGTGGTAGTTGCATTTTTCACAGAAATGCCAGAGACATGTCTTCCCGACACTCACAGACACCTTCCAACACACACACACACACACACACACACGCAGCCGATGCACACCTGTTGGCGTCTCTTCCATGTATTGGAATTTGCTTTTTAGCACGGCTAGCGTGAGATCACACACACGCAGCAGACACATATTCCTCAGTTTAACTGTTATTTACCATCATCGCGAATAGCGCAGGTACCCGTTGTCTCGCATCTTATTTCACTCGCCACACAATAGTTTTACCACACAACAAACATTTCCACTCACCATTGTACCTGGTGCAACAACAATCCGGGTCGGGGGGGAAACTGGAGCCCTTCTGGAACCAATGTTTTAACCACTGTTCTGGTGCAGTGGCGGGAACTTGGTTGAAATGGTGATGTAATGTTTTGTAATTATTGTTGGGTGGCTTTATTTAATATGTATTGAATTTAATGTGGTGTATGTGTTTTCTAATATGTCTGGGGTATATGGTGGTATTGTGTAGGTTTAACTAACTGTGTTTTTAACTGTTTTTTGAGTGTTGGTGTAATGGGATGTTTCTATTGGTTGTTGACTGTCCAATCAGCATGTTACTCTTGATTGTGAACCCTTTAAAAGGGGCAGGAGTGTTCATTGTAGAGAGAGAGGTGCAGGAGGACACATGCTTGCTGTGAGGCTGTGTAACAGAAGTAGGTGCAGAGAAGTGCATACTGAGTTTTGTATTTTAAAAAGTCTTTTGTTGTAATTATATTTGTGTTGCCTGATTGAGGCCGGTTTTGTGTTTTTTCTTAGTTTTTGTTTTCCTATTTTTGTATTTACTGTTTGCACTGGAAATAAACTCACATCCGTTTTACGTTATACTTTAAGTAGCCTTAGTTTTCTTCCTGTTGTGGCCAATCCTGGCGTGAGGTGGGGGGTGGAGAAGCCCTCCTTCTCACAGGTGGTGTCAGAAGTGGGATGTGACGTCTCAGAGAGTTGAGGAAGAAGACGGGCAGACATTGCCGATTCCTGTGATGGCATACCGACGACTACGCAAAGATGGCCTGGAGGTCATAGTTGAGAAAGAGGATGCAGTCGAGGAGGAAGAGTACGATGCTGGTGAGCAGACAGAAGGCGCCACAGGTGGAGCGGCAGATGTTCCAAACATAATGGATATGGGCTCGCTATACGCCCTCCTGCAGAAATCTATACAAGACCCGCAGCGGGAAGCCCATCAGCAAGACATGCGATGGCGTAGCGTCCAGACCCAGCTCAACAGCGTGCACGATGAGCTGGAGAGGGAGCAGCAGAGTGCAGCAGAGCGGCGACAGCAGCCAGAGCATGACGACAATGGAGCTCCTCTGCAGCCTGATCCATCACGCATGCCAGTAGCGCCACCGCCGAGTTTCCAGGTCCCGGCAGCAGCACCAGCAGTCCCAGTGTCTCCTGGGGCAGCCCCCCGATGGCCTCCAGCACAGCAAGCAGTACCATCTCCTGCACCTGACCCAGCCGCACTGACTCCAGTTGCCTGGACGAGGGCAGCAGTGCCAAAGCTGGACGAAGCAGATGACATCGAGCAGTATCTAACAACGTTCGAGAGACTCGCCACAGCCTACAGGTGGCCTAGAATGGACTGGGCTACTTACCTGGTGCCATACCTCACTGGTCGGGCCCGAGCAGCGTATGTGGCAATGGACATGCAAGACGCCATGGACTACGACAGGGTGAAAGCGGCAATCTTGGCGAAATATGAAATTCACGGAGAGACTTACCGGCAACGTTTCCGCGATCCAGATGTTCGAGTAGGGGAGACGCCCAGAGAGTTGTACAATCGCCTGATGAACCTTTACAGGAAGTGGGTGAGACCAGCAGAGAAAACTGTGGAGGAGATTGGAGAAATCCTCGTGTTAGAACAGTACCTGTGCACCCTAGCTCCTGACATTCACATCTGGGTGAAGGAGCACAACCCAGTCACAGGCCAGCAGGCAGCAGAACTGGTGGAGGCATTCCTGGCAGCTCGACCTGGACCAAAGACATTCCGCAGCCAGAATTACAACCGGCCAGCTGTGGGTGGTAAGTCTGGGGTTCTTGGTGGGGGAGCGGGTCCGAGGGGGTTAGGACAGGTCAGGGCACCACACCACACCAACACACCCTCCTACACCCCATCATACAGGCCACCAGCATGTCTCTACACCCCACCGTCTAGATACCCAGCACCCACAGCTACATCATCACACAGGCCACCTCTCCTCTTTCACAATTGTAGTCAGCCGGGTCATTTTGCCAGAGATTGTCCAGTTAGAAAGTCTCAGGGGTCAAGTTTTTGTAATGTGCCTAGACCTGGGGTAGGAACTGATGACACATTTTCCCGAGTACAGACTATCCCAGTAACTGTAAATGATAGGGCCACATTTGCACTCCTAGACACTGGCAGCACACACACTTTGGTACAGCCACACCTCATTGACCAATTAGAAGAGTGGGGGAAAGGGCAGCTTAGAGTGTGTTGTGTTAATGGGGATGAGCATGTGTACCCAATAGCTGATATATGCCTTGCAGTAAATGGGCAAGTTTTTTTGTTGAGGGCAGGAATTGTGAAGGGGCTACGCTATCCAGTAATTTTGGGGCAGGATGTTTTGATTCTAACGGAGCTTGTGCGATCAACACAGCCGGTTAGCATGGTGGTCACACGAGCTCAGGCTAAGCATTCTGGTGATGATGCAGCAAGAAAGGAAGTGATGGATATGTTGCCATACAGCCAATGTGACATTGATCCCCCTGGTGTTACTAAGTTACGTAAGACACGTAGACTGAAGAGACGGGCTAAACTACAGGGTGCAGCAGAGAAATCAGTGAGCCAGTTGCCAAAGCCAAGCGTAGATGTTGAAGACGGGTGGGAGCCCTCAAGTAATCTTGGTGAGCTGCAGAAGAGTGATGAGTCTTTGAAAGATGTGTTTTCCAAAGTTACTGAAATTGATGGGGTTAAGACTGGGGTGGCTAATGAGCTGACTGGGGAGTTCTATTTTGTTCAAGATGGCATATTGTACCATCAACCTGAAGAGAGCAGTGTAGAGCAGGTGGTAGTTCCCAAGTGTCTCAGAGACAGAGTGCTGAGTTTGGGGCATGATACACCTTGGGCGGGACACCTAGGCACGGTGAAGACACTGGAGAGGATAGTGCAGCGTTTTCACTGGCCAGGGCTCTACACTGATGTACAGAAATACTGTCGTACATACTCCATTTGTCAGGTCACCAGCAAACACAAAGCCAAACCTTCCCCATTGCAACCACTTCCCATCATTGGTGTTCCATTTCAGAGGTTAGGAATGGACATTTTAGGTCCCCTTGAGAAGACTAGGTCAGGTCACAGATTCATTTTGGTAATGTGTGACTATGCAACACGCTATCCAGAAGCATTTCCATTACGTAAAATCACAGCAGGGTCAGTTGCACGTGCACTCCTACATCTCATTTCAAGGGTAGGCATACCTCATGAAATCCTGACTGACCAGGGTACAGCCTTTTTATCCAAGACACTTAAGCAGGTGTACAGTTTACTGGGGATAAAGGGGATAAGGACCACTCCCTACCACCCCCAGACTGATGGGCTGGTGGAATGTTACAATCAAACTTTGAAGGCCATGCTGAGGAAGTTTGTTTCAGAAAATGGAAAAGACTGGGACCAGTGGTTGCCATACCTCCTTTTTGCCTATAGGGAGGTACCGCAGGCTTCCACTGGTTTTTCCCCGTTTGAACTGTTGTATGGGCGCCAAGTCCGGGGCCCATTGGATCTACTGCGAGATGCCTGGGTGACCCCAAAACCCCAGGAGCCGGACAGTGTGCGCTCATATGTACTGAAAATGAGAGAAAAGATGGAGGAGATGGCGTATATGGTGGAGGAGAACATGACCAAGGCGCAGCAGAATCAGGTGCAGTGGTACGACCAGAGAGCGATGCAGAGGAGCTTCGCACCCGGGCAACAGGTTCTCTTGTTGCTGCCGACCACCGAAAACAAGCTGCTGGCCCGGTGGCAAGGGCCGTACACCGTGACACGTCAGCTGGGGCCGGTGACCTATGAGCTGGAGATGCCAGGTCGATGAAAGACAAGGCAGGCCTTTCACATAACCTGCTCAAGGAGTGGCATAAGCGGGAGGCGCCGCTTAGTCAGCAGCTCCTGGTGCAGGACGTGCAGGGCGATGTGGAGCCACCGGAGCAGTTCTTCCCAGCAGCCATGTCACCAGCTGACCCAGACATCTCCCACTTGACTGAGCAGCAAGCCGAGGAGTTGAAGGCCATCATTCCTCATGACCTGTTTTCTGAGCAACCCGGACGTACTACGTTGGTGGAGCATGACCTGCAGCTGAAGGATCATACTCCAGCGCGGAGGTGCAGGAGCAGACTTTCCAGGACCTGAAGGGGGCTCTGCTCTGTGAGCAAGTTTTACAGAGCCCGGACTTTGAGCAGACCTTCACTGTTCAGACTGATGCCTCTGGGATTGGGCTGGGGGCAGTCCTTCTCCAGGGGGAGGCAGAGCAACAGAAGCCGGTGGCATTCATCAGCCGCAAGCTCTTCCCACGGGAGACACGGTACTCTGTGGTGGAGCTTGAGTGCCTTGCCGTGAAGTGGGCACTAGAGACCTTTAAATACTACCTGTTGGGCAGAGACTTTCTCCTAGAGACTGACCACAGGGCTCTGCAATGGTTGGGGTGTATGAAAGATTCTAATGCTCGCATTACGCGCTGGTTTTTGTCATTACAACCTTTTCGGTTTACTGTTAAGTACAGGGCAGGGTCACAGAACCCTGTAGCGGACTTCCTGTCTCGCCACCCTGGTGGCGAGCCAACAGAAGGGGGAGGAAATGTGAAAAATGACGAGGGGTGGTAGTTGCATTTTTCACAGAAACGCCAGAGACATGTCTTCCCGACACTCACAGACACCTTCCAACACACACACACACACAGACACACAGCCGATGCGCACCTGTTGGCGTCTCTTCCATGTATTGGAATTTGCTTTTTAGCACGGCTAGCGTGAGATCACACACACGCAGCAGACACATATTCCTCAGTTTAACTGTTATTTACCATCATCGCGAATAGCGCAGGTACCCGTTGTCTCGCATCATATTTCACTCGCCACACAATAGTTTTACCACACAACAAACATTTCCACTCACCACTGTACCTGGTGCAACAACAATCCGGGTCGGGGGGGAAACCGGAGCCCTTCTGGAACCAATGTTTTAACCACTGTTCCGGTGCAGTGGCGGGAACTTGGTTGAAATGGTGATGTAATGTTTTGTAATTATTGTTGGGTGGCTTTATTTAATATGTATTGAATTTAATGTGGTGTATGTGTTTTCTAATATGTCTGGGGTATATGGTGGTATTGTGTAGGTTTAACTAACTGTGTTTTTAACTGTTTTTTGAGTGTTGGTGTAATGGGATGTTTCTATTGGTTGTTGACTGTCCAATCAGCATGTTACTCTTGATTGTGAACCCTTTAAAAGGGGCAGGAGTGTTCATTGTAGAGAGAGAGGTGCAGGAGGACACATGCTTGCTGTGAGGCTGTGTAACAGAAGTAGGTGCAGAGAAGTGCATACTGAGTTTTGTATTTTAAAAAGTCTTTTGTTGTAGTTATATTTGTGTTGCCTGATTGAGGCCGGTTTTGTTTTGTGTTTTTTCTTAGTTTTTGTTTTTCTATTTTTGTATTTACTGTTTGCACTGGAAATAAACTTGCATCCGTTTTACGTTATACTTTAAGTAGCCTTAGTTTTCTTCCTGTTGTGGCCAATCCTGGCGTGAGGTGGGGGGTGGAGAAGCCCTCCTTCTCACACTTATGTACTCCACCCACATCAGGGACATATTACAGTATTATAATGTGTCCCGTCCCCCCCGTGTCTGTAATATGGGGAGGTCTGACAGCATTATCAGATAGTGTGTGTTTCCTGTGACAGGGCCTTTTTTTCCCCCCTTGATTTCTCCTCAGTCTTCTCCCTAATTTAGCCATGGTCAATTCCCACCCATCAGACTGCTCTCCAGTATCACATAACAGCTACCAACCAGGGAGGGCTATCACGTGCTTCCTCTGAGATAAGTAATACCAGTTGACCAGCTGACCGCATATTTTACTCATACAATGTCAGGGGGGAGAAAGCACACTCGGAGGAAAACCCAATCCACTCAATTGCTATTAATCAAATCAAATCAAGTTTATTTGTATAGCGCTTTTAACAATAAACATTGTCGCAAAGCAGCTTTACAGAATTTGAATGACTTAAAACATGAGCTAATTTTATCCCTAATCTATCCCCAATGAGCAAGCCTGTGGCGACGGTGGCAAGGGAAAACTCCCTCAGACGACATGAGGAAGAAACCTCGAGAGGAACCAGACTCAAAAGGGAACCCATCCTCATTTGGGCAACAACAGACAGCCTGACTATAATATTAACAGTTTTAACAGGTATAACCCTCAACTGTCCTCATAGGGCCGTCCTTCACAGGAGCGGTGCAATAAAACTCCGACCAGACACAGGGCACCAGGATGGATCAAGCAGGTCCGAGGGGCAGAAGAGGCCAGCATCTCAATCCCAGGATCAACATGTAACTCAGAGGGACAGATTGGGGGGGGGGGGGAAGAGAGAGAGAAAGAAAACACGTTGTTAGGTATGCCCTAAAAATGACAAGTATTAAATCTGTGTGGTAGGCTCGCAGAGACGAGAGTCTTTACATCAGGCATAACACACAACAATGGCATGTTAATATGGTAAAAAATATATCATGACCTGCTCTGGATGGATGCTTGATTGGATGATGGGAGCACACTCCTCAGCAATGATGAGATGCAGATGGGACCCTTAGGGCTGGCCAAGACAATTCAGTTACATTTCACCGGGTCTGGGACATGCGACAGAATGTCTGACGGCCGATTCCCTGCAGGCTACGATAGCCAGTCGAGGTCTCCACCCTCTCCACCAAAAGATTTCCTGTTGACTCCATGTAACTCAGAGGGACAGATTTGGGGGGGGGGGGGGGGGGAGAAGAAAACACAGGTGGTTAGGTATGCCCAATGTCACCTGAATAAGTAGGAACAGTATACATATTGCACCGAGTACAAGCAGGGACTCCGGCAACTAACTATGACAGCATAACTAAAAGGAGAGAGCCAGAAGGTAACACAGGCATGAGGGAGCCCCGGGACATAAAGCAGCCAGCCACTACACCGTCAACAAACTCGAGTGAGCAAGCGAGTGGGGACTGACAGCATCCATACATCCCAGTTTACCAAAACACTCTATGTCTGAGGACCCTCCAGATCTACTCCTTTACCTCATAAACACCATTAACAAAAGGCTTGACTAAACAGATATGTTTTCAGCCTAGACTTAAATGCTGAGACTGTGTCTGATTCCCGAACATTACTTGGAAGGCTGTTCCATAACAGTGGGGCTTTGTAAGAAAAGGCTCTGCCCCCTGATGTAGCCTTCACTATACGAGGTACCAGCAGATAGCCTGCACCTTTTGATCTAAGTAGGCGTGGCGGGTCATAGAGGAGCAGAAGTTCACTCAGGTACTGTGGTGTGAGACCATTTAGTGCTTTAAAGGTCAATAGTAGTATTTTATAATCAACACGAAATTTGATTGGGAGCCAATGCAGTGTGGATAAGACAGGCGTGATGTGGTCATATTTTCTAGTTCTAGTAAGGACTCTTGCTGCTGCATTTTGAACTAACTGGAGCTTGTTTATGCACTTATTGGAACATCCAGACAGTAAGGCATTACAATAATCCAACCTGGAGGTAACGAAAGCATGGACTAGTTTTTCTGCATCATGCAATGACATTAAATTTCTTATTTTTGCAATATTTCTGAGATGAAAGAAAGCTATCTGGGTGATGTTATCAATGTGAGTTTCGAATGAAAGACTGGGGTCAATAATCACTCCGAGGTCTTTTACTGCTGCACGTGAAGAAACAGAAAGGCCATCCAGAGTTACTGTGTAATCAGAAAACTTACTTCTAGCTGTATGTGGTCCTAGTACAAGTACTTCAGTCTTGTCAGAGTTAAGCAGAAAGAAATTAATAAGCATCCAGTGTCTAATGTCCTTAACACATTCCTCAATTCTATTAAGCTGGTGTCTCTCATCAGGTTTTGCAGAGACATACAACTTTGTGTCATCAGCATAACAGTGGAAACTAATACAATGTTTACGAATAATATCGCCCAGAGGTAACATATATAGAGAAAAAAGCAGTGGACCCAAGACAGAACCTTGTGGAACACCAAACTTTACCTCGGTACATCTAGAAATATCACCATTTATATCAACATACTGATAACGATCAGTTAGATAAGACCTGAGCCAGGAGAGGGCCATTCCCTTAACTCCCACAACATTTTCTAGTCTATCCAGAAGAATGGAATGATCAATGGTATCAAATGCTGCACTAAGGTCAAGCAACACAAGTAGCGAGACACAGCCCTGATCAGATGCCAACAATAGGTCGTTTACTACTTTAACCAGTGCTGTCTCTGTGCTATGATGAGGTCTAAATCCTGACTGATACATTTCATGGATGTTATTCCTATGTAAATATGAGCATAACGAAATATTAATATGTGCTCTCACACACACCCAGCGCTGAGAGCGCTGTCAGCCGCGCGGTAAAGTTTTAAATGTTTTTAAAGTTTTAGAGACTTTTTTCTGTCAAGTTGGTGAATGAAATGGCCAACGGACAGTTTATCCTACTTTTCCTGCTGACGTTTTGTCAAATCGTAGGACTGTACAACTCATTTGCGGCTAGCAAAAACGCGGAAGCAGGTTTGTTTGTTGAATCAGCTGGTAACAAACATTCCAGTCAAATACCCTTCGGACATCACCAACTGTTTAATAAATTAATCCGACCATTCCATTATGACCCCAACAAACAACGCACCAGGAGGAGAAATGTTGGAGAAGTAAGGATAAATGTTACGCTACTGGTTGTCACAGAAAGTTTGCTGCTATGCGGGGATGTTCATCCTTGCCCTGGACCATCCACCTGCAAAACACCTAGGTGTCCATGCCCCAACTGTGGGAAGACTGTGAGATCGAATGCAAATGCAATTGCTTGTGATTTGTGTGACGAGTTTGTTCACATAAAATGTGCAAACATAGACCGTAAAACATACACTTTGGCCGTCAAAGCACAGGCAAACATTCAGCTGGTGTGTAATGCCTGTTGTGTGCATGAAATGTGCTCCCCCAATATCCTGGATTTTACGCGAGAGGATGATGCATCTTTCGGTGGGGATGACAGTCCGATCGAGAAAGGGGATACGTCCTTGGAACTTTTAAATCAAAGAGGGCTACATTTTATTCACCTTAACGCAAGGAGTTTACTTCCGAAAATTGAAGAGTTAAGGCAGTTCATCGCAAGGACAAAAGCCGCAGTGATTGCTGTGACTGAGACGTGGCTGGACAGTTCCATTGAAGACGGCGAGATCAAACTGCCTGGTTTCAACTGCTACCAGCGAGACCGCAATAGGAATGGAGGAGGGGTATGTCTCTTTATTAGGACTGATTTATCATTCACCCCTTGCCCGGACTTACAGATAGACTCATTGGAAACTGCTTGGGTTGAAATTCGACTGCCCAAAACAAAGCCGATTTTGGTGGGGGTGTGTTACAGACCCACAAAACAAAATGACTTTTATTAACTTTTAGAATCAATGTGTATTGATAGTAATGTGTTGATGGAGAAAGAATGCATCCTTTTGGGTGATTTTAATACAAATCTGTTGCTGACCACTAAAAATGGACTTCTTAAAAAGTTTTTACATTTCTGCAAGGTGTTTGAATTACAGCAACTTATAACTGAGCCAACCAGAGTAGATATGCACACTAAATCTAATTTGGATCTGATTCTGGTTACTGATAGTAAAAAAATCTGCTGCTCTGGGATATTGGACATTGGTCTCAGTGACCATAAAGTTATTTTCTGTACTCGTAAGACATCTAAGGGTAAATTAGGATCAGGATCTCATCATTCCATAAAGATAAGATGTACAAGACAATATTCTAAGAAGGCTTTTGAGCTAAAACTTGCCGATCAGGATTGGAGTAAAGTTATGGACAGTAAGGATCCTGATCAGGCATGGAAGTTGTTTAAGGAGAGGTTTTTAGCAGCATTGGACATGGTTGCACCAATGAGAGAGATGAGAGTAAAGCAAAAGAGAGCTAAATGGATGACGACTGAAATAATTGATTTAATAAGACAGAGAGATCACTATTACAGAAAATACTCTAAGTCCAATCTTCAACATGATTTTGATAAATATGTATATAACCGGAACCAAGCAAGATATCATATACAGAAAGCTAAAGCTGATTACTATGCTGAAGCAGTGTCAGACAATATCCACCAACCAAAGAAATTGTGGAAAATCAAATAGTAACAGCTGTAACACCAGGATTGATACTGACAATGCAATTTGTTTTGACAAAAAGGTTATATCGAATCATTTTAATAGGTTTTTCCACTACGGTCGCTGCCAGTCTGGCTTCACATCTACCAATAGGATCTGGGAATTTTGGGGCATCCTTTCTGAGGTCCATTTACAAAGACGTACCGGTATCACCTGACTCATTTGATCTTTGCACAATATCAAATGAAAAGATTGGGGAGATGTTAGCATCCTTATCCACCAACAAGGCCACTGGCATGGATCAAATTCCAGCCAGATTCATTAAGGACAGTGCTAATGTTGTAGGGGGCGCTATTGCACATATTATAAATTTGTCTATACAACTTGGTAAAGTGCCAATTGAAATGAAATGGGCCAGGGTACTCCCTCTATTCAAGAAAAAAATAGTAGGACAGATGTTAAAAACTATAGACCAGTGTCAATTCTGCCAACTTTGTCCAAAATTTTGGAGAGAGTGGTCTTTGATCAGATGGAGAGGTATTTGTCCCAGAACAACTTGCTATATGACCTCCAATCTGGTTTTAGATCTGCTTACTCCACTGACACATGCCTCTCTCACCTATGTGATTACATCAGACAAGAAAGTGAAAAAGGAAATTATACTGGCATGGTTTTATTGGATTTACAGAAAGCGTTTGACACTGTGGACCATTCAATTCTTTTATCTAAGTTGCAATGCATGGGTTTTGGCCAGGCATCATTACAGTGGTTCAAATCATACCTATCAAATAGAAGTCAAATCTGTGATTATGATGGAGTATTGTCAGAACCTTTGCAAATATCTTGTGGGGTGCCCCAAGGCTCAATTTTAGGCCCTTTGTTATTTCTTATTTATGTAAATGATATGCCAGCAGCTGTTAAATGTAAAGTAATTCTCTATGCTGATGACTCCTCACTACTTGTATCTGGTAGAAACATCTCTCAGATTCAAGAAACCCTTACTGATGAGCTGAGTAATGTAAGAGAGTGGCTGTTAGATAATAGACTGTCATTACATGTGGGGAAATCTGAATGCATTTTATTTGGTACCAAACACAAGATAAAAAAGGCACCTGAGTTAAAAGTCACATGTAATGGTAATGAAATTCAAACAAAGACAACGGTTACATATTTAGGTTTAATACTGGATCAGACTTTGACCGGTCATTCCATTGCTGAGAAGCTATTAAACAAAAGTGCTTCCAAATTGAAATTTTTATACCGTAACACAAGGCAGTTAGATTTTAAAATAAAAAAAAACTTCTTGTGTTAGCGCTTGTTCAGTGCCATTTTGACTATGCTTGTTCAGCATGGTATAGTGGCCCGACAGTGAAAATTAAAAATAAAATGCAGGTTATGCAGAACAACATGATCCGTTTTATATTGTGTAAACCATCTAGATATCATGTCACTTTTAATGATTTTAAGAAAGTGGACTTTCTGCCTGTAAAGCTAAGGGTTGAACAGCTAAAATTGAATCATATGTTCAACATTATCAATGGTATAGCCCCTAAGTATTTGGGATCCCAAATTGTAATGGTGCATACTCAACACACCTGTGAAACAAGAGCAAATGTCCGCTCTTGCAAGGCACCATCTGCAAAGAGCGTGGCACGTAACTCTTTCTTTTATACAGGAATTATGTTATGGAATAGCCTTCCACTAAATATTAAAATGGCAGAAACAAAAAGGGATTTTAAACAAAAGGTCAGGGTTTTTTTGTGGAATAAAGTAGAGAATTAGATGACTTAGGAATGTGAATGTATATGTGATATCTGTTGCATGTGTTTGTATGTCTTGTCCTTTTCCACCAGGGACCATGTTGGAAATAAGTGTTTTACGCTTTTACATGTAATCCCTTGGATACCCTTTGTCTTCCTATATCCATAAATAAACCAAACCAAACAACCCATGACTGGCTAGTATAACTGACAGGGCAGGGAAGAGACAGCATACCATCTCTCCCTCCCTGAGAGCCCAGACAATTTTGCTCTCTTGAGCTCCCAACCACAGATGACTGTGGCATCATCAGGATTCGAAAGTGGCAATATCTGGATTATGGGGAGGATGATGGGGGCAACAGTTTTCTGCTGTACCACTTGGGATCCACAGGCCACGCATTTTACGCTATTTCTGGTTAAATTGTGCCTGATGAATAAAACTGCAACAGTATTTTGTGGTTTACTATATAGTCAGTTTCGCAATAGCAGGATATTGCAGTGGGGTGACTTTACCCTATCTGGTTGGTTACTGTCATATGATAGAGAAAACCTACCTGGTTGGTGGAACATGCCAAAATGAGTCCTCTGGGGGAGTGCTCTGGTTACTGCAGATTGCATTGTACAACAGCTTTCATTCCAGAAACACTGTTAGGCTCAGAAATGTCACAAGATAATGCAGAAAATAACCTCTATAACCTCTTAGACAAAAGTAGCACCTTGCTGTCTGGTTGTTCCTGTAGGTGCAGGACTGAGTTCTTTGGTGTGCTCCTCTTCATACCACACCAATAGCTCCTGTCCTGGGTTAATGGGTCGACAGCAACGATACAGAATTCCCCCTCGATACCGAAATGCCACAAGATTCTGTTCTTCATTACGGGCACAATTCACATACCTAAAAGAGTGAGGCAACATTCCAGAAAAGGTAAAAATCAGATCAGAGACTTGGAGAAAGCATGGCAGAGATATCAGTGACAGCAAGAAGATAAAGTTCTTCCAACAAATGAGGAACTGTAAAATCAAAATCACTAAAATGGCCCAAGAGCTGGTGTATTTCTCACCTCATCCAATTCACATGCATCTCTCTTTTGGCATCAATGTATTCTTCACACTGCATGCTCCTGTATAGCTGGAGAAAAATACCACATTTATATTTTCTTTACTAAAATCAATCTATGCCTTTAAATGAGGTATACAGAAACAAGAAAGATGGCTCATGCCAATATTATTAAGCCTCATGAAGGCTGAATTAAAAGGTTTTTGACTGTATCTTAAGATTCACAAAACAGCCAACAAGCTCTGAGATGAATTTAGTAACTATAGGAAAATGCAGGCAAGGCTTTATCAGAATTTAGGCAAAGGAAAGGTTTCTCATAAAAGGCTTTAAGTCTGACATGGCAAAGCTGTGCTGTGAATCAGACCTCTCTGATACACATCTGTCCCTTGTGTTTTGGTCTCTAAACAGAAAGCTACAAAAATGCATAACTTTAAAGTCAGTTCTGTCACTAAATGGGTTTTATACAAAATATTTTGGATTTGTACAAGTAATATTTATTTACCATAAGTGTTTGGGAGCTAATGTTGTTTTAGTTCAGTGTAGTAGTGTTCATTTTTAATTTAAAGAATTGTAAAATTCACTTTTAGTCTTAGTCATGTCCTGAAAATTGTAGTTACATTTTAGACTTAGACTTTTTTTTTTGGGGGGGGGGGGGGGGGGGGGGGGGGGGTGTCAAGCTTTAATCTTGACAACCTTGGAACGCTTTATTGGTCAGGGCATAATGAACAGAGATTTTGTTTTGCTGTCTTTTTACCAGCCCTCTCTGTGGGCCTGTCATTTCAGGATCATGTGGCAGCATGCATGTGTTCTCACTGGTCAAATCACAACCATGTTAGTTAATGTGCATTAACATTCTACTCTAATGCAAAAACAGTGCGTAACAATGAAACAAAATCCATGAACAAAAAAAAAGGTCAAAAATTAAAGGAGGGGCCAAAAATTTAAGGAAAAAAAAAAGCAGGCATTAGAGACATAGGCTTACAAATGTAAATTAAAAAAAAAAAAAATCAACATACTGTTTGGCCATCAGCATCCTGAATTGGCCCACAATGCTATTTTCGAGGAGCAGAATGAAAAGCTTAAGATGGACATTAAAACATAGCTATAGGCTAGGCTGCATCTTCATTTAAAACTGCTGGAACTTGCCCAACCATAACTGACTGTCATATGGACCAGAGGTTTTCAAGCTTGCTGGGGCAGAAGCACATCAAAGGTCAAACCAGAACATCAAGGCACACCAAATTAAAGTCGGTTATCGATTATGAAGAATGTTACACATATTATGATGGACTAGAAGGTCATTCGCAAGGTTTGACCCAGATTGCATGACAGCAGACTGTCAATTATTAAACAGATAGGTAAATCAGACAGGTAATTTTATAATGTATTAAAAACGTGAGGCAACGCTCATTACAGTGTTTTCCATGAGTTACTTAGACCATGGTGGTGGAAGCATTTTCAGAACACACCACCATTTGATTTGAGACTGATAACATTAACTTTACAGTATCTACTACAGTCATCCACAAGTCCAAACACAATACCATGGTTATCAATTTAAGACAGCAAACAGATAACATCAATGCAGAAGTTTACATTGATAATTAGTATTCAAACTTTAGCTTAGTTAGGGAACATTAACAGCAGAGTGTCAGACTCTCATCTCCTTGCTTTAAAACAACGAGCTGTTGAATTTGTAGAGGTTTAGCTTATTTGAGTAAGAAAAGCTGCTAACACATCTGGTAGCATGTATTCGTCATTCAAAATACAAGCACATGCTCTAACCAAAGTTCAAAATAGGTTTATTTTTGGCTAAATTGAAATTAGTCTGCATGTTCTCTATTCAATATTTTCTAAAAAAAAATAAATAAATAAATAAATAAATAAAATAATAAACCAATTAAACACAGGTAACCACTTCTGCTTCCTTCCTTTGAGGGCTGAAATGTATGCTCTAGTCATTTTTTAACCGTTTATGAACTGTTAAACTCCTTAACGATGATTTGTGGGTGTGGCCTTTTTGCTGTGGCATTACAACCAGTGTGTTTATGCTTAAATTACTAAAGCACAAAATTGTTTTGAGCAAGTTCTTCATAGAGCTAAACTCTTAATTTTGCTCTCAAAGTGCACCAGTTTGATACATTTAACTTTAAAATAAACAAAATTATCTTACATGGGAGCATGCCCCCAAGTGAGGTCCACTGACCATAGTTTCACAAAATCCTGAGGGAAACATACAGTGGTAAACCCTTTAGAATTTTCTATATTTCTACATAAATATTACATAAAACATCAGAATTTCACACAAGTCCTAAAAGTAGATAAGAACCCAGTTAAACAAATGAAACAAAAATATTATACTTGGTCATTTATTTATTTATTGAGGAAAATGAGCCAATATTACATATCTGTGAGTGGGAAAAGTATGTAAACCTCTAGGATTAGCAGTTAATTTGAAGGTGAAATTAGAGTCAGGTGTTTTCAATCAATGGGATGACAATCAGGTGTGAGTGGGCACCCTGTTTTATTTAAAGAACAGGGATCTATCAAAGTCTGATCTTCACAACACGTTTGTGCAAGTGC
The DNA here is from genome assembly GCF_027579695.1 of Neoarius graeffei. Lineage (NCBI taxonomy): Eukaryota > Metazoa > Chordata > Actinopteri > Siluriformes > Ariidae > Neoarius > Neoarius graeffei. The sequence goes on from NC_083587.1 coordinate 4,041,999, forward strand.
ATCATGGCACAAACAAAGGAGATTTCTGAGGACCTCAGAAAAAGCACTGTTGATGCTCATCAGGCTGGAAAAGGTAACAAAACCATTTCTAAAGAGTTTGGATTCCACCAATCCACAGTCAGACAGATTATGTACAAATTGAGGAAATTCAAGACCATTGTTACCCTCCCCAGTAGTGGTCAACCAACAAAGATCACTCCAAGAGCAAGGCATGTAATAGTCGGCGAGGTCACAAAGGACCCCTGGGTAACTTCTAAGCAACTGAAGGCCTCTCTCACATTGGCTAATGTTAATGTTCATGAGTCCACCATCAGGAGAACACTTGAACAACAATGGTGTGCATGGCAGGGTTGCAAGGAGAAAGCCACTGCTCGTCAAAAAGAACATTGCTGCTCATCTGCAGTTTGCTAAAGATCACGTGGACAAGCCAGAAGGCTATTGGAAAATATTTTGTGGTCAGATGAGACCAAAATAGAATTTTTTGGTTTAAATGAGAAGCGTTATGTTTGGAGAAAGGAAAACACTGCATTCCAGCATAAGAACCTTATCCCATCTGTGAAACATGGTAGTGGTAGTATCATGGTTTGGGCCTGTTTTGCTGCATCTGGGCCAGGATGGCTTGCCATCATTGATGAATTCTGAATGAATGAATTCTGAATTATATCAGCAAATTCTAAAGGAAAATGTCAGGACATCTGTCCATGAACTGAATCTCAAGAGAAGGTGGGTCATGCAGCAAGACAATAACCCTAAGCACACAAGTCATTCTACCAAAGAAAAGAGAATAAAGTGAATGTTTTGGAATGGCCAGGTCAATGTCCTGACCTTTATACAATCGAAATGTTCTGGAAGGACCTGAAGTGAGCAGTTCATGTGAGGAAACCCACCAACATCCCAGAGTTGAAGCTGTTCTGTATGGAGGAATGGGCTAAAATTCCTCCAAGCCGGTGTGCAGGACCGATCAACAGTTACCAGAAACGTTTAGTTGCAGTTATTCCTGCACAAGGGGGTCACACCAGATACTGAAAGAAAAGGTTCATATACTTTTGCCACTCACAGATATGTAATATTGGATTATTTTTCTCAACAAATAAATGACCAAGTATAATATTTTTCTCTCATTTGTTTAACTGGGTTCTCTTTATCTACTTTTAGGACTTGTGTGAAAATCTGATCATGTTTTAGGGCATATTTATGCAGAAATATAGAAAATTCTAAAGGGTTCATAAACTTTCAAGCACCACTGTAGTTATTCTATCTGTCTTTTTTTTTAAATAAATACTGTCAGTGGAACACCTATCTGTTCTCTTGCAAGTTAGGGTATCTGTGAAAGAAATCCCTCTCAACTCAAAATGTAAAAGTAGATGACCGTGATTGTGCGACATATCCTCGGAGCATGTTGATGGGGAGTGAACTAATGTGGCAAGTGTGTGTGGAAGGAGGAATCATGAGACAGAAATCTCCACTTTTGAATATATCTCTCATTGCACATTGTACAATGAAATTGGATGCCATCCTACCAGTGCAACATCAGCTTATTAAAAATAATTAATAAATAAATAAATGAAATCAATAAATCTCATCTCATTATCTCTAGCCGCTTTATCCTTCTACAGGGTCACAGGCAAGCTGGAGCCTATCCCAGCTGACTACGGGCGAAAGGCGGGGTACACCCTGGACAAGTCGCCAGGTCATCACAGGGCTGACACATAGACACAGACAACCATTCACACTCACATTCACACCTACGGTCAATTTAGTCTCACCAGTTAACCTAACCTGCATGTCTTTGGACTGTGGGGGAAACGGGAGCACCCGGAGGAAACCCACGCGGACACGGGGAGAACATGCAAACTCCGCACAGAAAGGCCCTCGCCGGCCACGGGGCTCAAATGCGGACCTTCTTGCTGTGAGGCGACAGCGCTAACCACTACACCACCATGCCGCCCCCAATTTACCATATTCACTCAAATTGTATTATAGGACAAATGTATGTGCAAAATTTCATGAGTTCTTACCTATTGTAAGCCCCTCAAAACAGCGCGGGAAAATTTCAAAATCCCACATTCCATCCAACATGGCTGACTTCATGTTGGGTGGAGTCACATACTACTAAGTGAACTTTGTCCTGTATCACAAGGAGTATGGATCACACCAAATCTCATGCCGATCCGAGCAACTTCATTTATGGTTCTATGAACCATAGCTTGTTCTCGGGGGCGCTATAGAGCTTTGGGACCATGCCTAGTCCCTTGATCAGTGTAACTATGTGATTTTACACACGAGTTTTCGAGCATCGCAAGTGCCTCAAAAACGAGTTCTTCCGCAGAGGAAAAAAAATGAATAAATAAAGAAGAAGAGGAGAAGAAAATAGTTTTTCCGGTTGAGAGTACGTCGTGCGCGTTCTGGCTGCCGCTTTTCACCGGAGCTTTTTTGTTTTATTTTATTTCTTTTTCTAATTTTTTTCTGTGTGTTTGTGTGGTTTGATGTTTGAGTGTTTTGTCCGCCGGTTGTGGTGTAGCTCCGGACCCAGTTTTGGGCGTTGGTTCCCTCCAGGCCTTGGTTCGCTGTGGGCGATGCCTGTGCTCCCAGCTATGGACTACAGTGAGCTCGTTGCTCATTTTACATCGTGGCTGTCCAGCGCTCTGCGCTTTAATGCTTGGCGTGATGTTCTGAGTGATGTTGCTTGGTGGTGTCGCGGCGGCTGTGCAGGCGGTTTGGGACACACCAGCGCTCTGCGTGGCGGAGCTTCTCTGCTCGCTTTGTGGATTCATGGCGTGGTGTTCGAGCGATGTTGCTGGCGGCGGTGCTGGAGATGTGGGACCTGTTTTCGTGCACCTTTTGGTGGGACTGTGGCTGCTACACCACGGGAATTACATTCTGACCCCTACTTGGTGGACTTTTTATTTTTATTATATTTTTTATTTTTTCTTTGTCTATTATTGTAAAGCGTCCTTGTCTGTGCGTGTGTTTGTGTGTGTGTATATGTGTGTATGTTTGAATCTCCTGTAAAGCATCTTTGAGTATCATGAAAAGCGCTATATAAAACAGATGTATTATTATTATTATTATTATTAAAATATAGCTGCAAGTGGCAATGAGGGGCCCTTGCACCTCCGGTTCTGCGACCAGTTACATTTGCTCATCAAACAATGCACTGAGATGTGAAACAAAAGCCTGGGTATCTGAAGTATGCACCACCGGTGATTAATTTTTCGGCAGTGGAGTCATTACTGTCCATGTGCTATACCAGAGGGTCAGTTTGGGCATGTGCCCACCATAAGAACCATTATATCCTATAACCTGTGAAGTTTGAGCTATATCATACAATGCATGGTGAATTTATGACACACTTTCTGTTTACATGACGGAACACAAATTTATTGTTTAACCATTTCAACATCTTAAAGAAGAAGAAACCTTTATTTGTCACATGCACACTTCAAGCACAGTGAAATTCATCCTCTGCATTTAACCCATCTGAAGCAGTGAACACACAAACACTCAGAGCAGTGGGCAGCCACACCAGAGCGCCCGGGGAGCAGTCAGGGGTCAGGTACCTTGCTCAAGGGCACCTCACATTAACCTAACTGCATGTCTTTGGATTGTGGGGGAAACCAGAGCACCCGGAGGAAACCCACGCAGACATGGGGAGAAAATCTAAGCTCCACACAGAAAGGCCCTCGCCGGCCGCTGGGTTTGAACCCGGAACCTTCTTGCTGTGAGGCGACCATGCTAACCACTACACCATCTTGCAAGATATCACAAATCCCTTTGCAATTTAACATCAGCAACATCTTGACATCCTGTACACCAAATATGGCATGAACACAGCAAACTGCCTTGGATGAGCATGTCAAAATTCTAACATGTCAAAATGCACAAAACCAAAAATAAGTCACTTCCTGTTGAGTATGGCTGATGCATTGTATATTGAAATTTTGTTCATCTAGGGGCACTCCACACACCTATCAAATCTCATGAGTCTCAATGACGTATGGGGCACTATGGAGTCCCCCGGACACAACTGGTGCCATGCTTCCATCCCTGAATAGTGATGGCCAGGATTGAGGTGTGTACCAAATTTCATGAGTTTTAATTTTTCGCCAGTGGAGTAATTACTGTCCAGGTCCAAATGGTGCCACTATACCAGAGGGTCACTTTGAGCATGTGGATGTCATCAGAACCAGTACGGCTTACAACGTGAAGTTTTAGCCATATCAGGCAATGCATGGTGAATTTATGATACACTTCTTGTTTGCATGGTAAAACATATTGGCTCACCATTTCAACATCATGCAACATATCGCAAATCCTGTCGCAAGTCCATTGTTTTAGCAAATTTACATTTCAGGTTTGTTTATCTTGGGGCACCAGACACACCTACCAATTCTGACGTGGATAGATGAAACTATACTGGGCAAAAGTCTCAATGACATATGGGGGCGCTATAGAGTCCCCCGGAGATACCTGGGGGTCAAGCCCCTATTGCCGAGTAGCAGTGTGCATGACTGATGTGTGAACCAAATTTCATGTGTTTTTGCCCATGGAAATCACCTCCAAAATGGCAAAGTTTTGAAGAAAAATAATAATAACAAATATAGCCACTAACGGCGATAAAAGGCCCTCGCACATGAGAACATGCCAAAAACAATACGGCATTGCACCTGGGGCCAAGCCTCTATCCCTGAGTAACAGTTGCCAGCACTGATGTGTGTACCAAGTTTCAGGAGTCAGAGTTTTTCAGCAATGGAATCATTACTGTCCAAGTCCAAATGGTGGTGCTACACAAGAGGCTCACTTTGGGCATGGGGATATTGTCAGAACCCTAATGTCTTATAACCTTTGAGGCTTTAGCTCTATCAGGCAATGCATGGTGAATTTATGACATACTTCCTGTTTACATGTCAAAACATACAAATTTACTGGTTCACCATTTCAACATCCTGCAAGGCATCACAAATCCTGTCGCAAGTCAATTAACAAACAATGTGCATTTCAGTTTTGTTCATCTTGGGGCACCCCACACACCTACCATTTTTGACACTGATAGGTGAATCTATATACCGGGCAGAAGTCTAAATGACATGTGGGGGCACTATGGAGTCCAACGGAAACACCCGGGGTCAAACCTCTATCCCTGAGTAGCGATGGCCAGGACTGATGTGAGCACCATATTTCATGAGTCAAAGTTTTTAGGCAATGGAATCATTATTGTCCATGTCCAAATAGTGCCGCTATACCACAGGGTCAAATTGGGCACGTGGAGATCAGAACCATCGTATCCTGTAACCTGTGAATTTTTAGCTATAATCAGGCAATGCATGGTGAATTTTTGACATGCTTCCTGTTTGTGTGGCATAACAAATTTACTGGCTCGCCATTTCAACATCTTGCCAGGTATTGCAAATCCCTTCGCAACTTAATCAGCAACATCTTGACATGACGTATACCAAAAACATGGCATGAATCCAACAAACTGCCTAGGAAGAGTACATCAAAATGTAACAGGTGTTTTGGCAATGGAGTCATTGTTGTCCATGTCCAAATGGTGGCGCAATACCAGAGGATGTCTTTGGGCATGTGGATATCTCCAGAACAATGATAGCCTATAACCTCTGAAGTTTGAGCTGCATCAGGCAATGCATGGTGAATTTATGACTCACTTCCTGCTTGCATGGCGTAATGTATACATTTATTGGTTCGCCATTTCAACATTTTGCGACATATCACAAATCCCTTCACAATTTAACATCAACATCTTTAAATGACGTATGCCAAATATGGCATGGATCCACCAAACCACCGAGGAGGAGCTTGTTAAAGCGTATCACGTGTCAAAACGCACAAAACCAAAAATCTCCCTTACTGTTGAATATGGCTGATGCAATGTATAGGCAATTTTGTTCATCTATTTATTTCATCTATCTACCAAATTTGACATGGATAGGTGAAACTGTATACCAGGCAGGAGTCTCAATGACGTATGTGGGCGCTATGGAGTCGCCCAGACACACCTGGGGGTCAAGCCCCTACGGCGGAGTAGGGGTGCCCATGACAGATGTGTGTCCCAGATTTCATGAGTTTTTGAATATGTACAAGGTGTCAATTAGGGCTGCAGCTATCGAATATTTTTAGAATCGAGTATTCTGTCGATTTTTTCATTGATTAATCGAGTAATCGGATAAATTACACTTTTGTGTTTTTAAACAACTATATCAATCGTGTGTTATGCAACATGAAAGGCCTCTTAAAATGAGCAAGCAATTGGCTGTTATTCCTGCCCCTAAAAAGTTTTTATTCAAACTCAACACTTAAAGTTAGTTTCGTTTTAGAGAAGTGTCAACATCATCTTGACCAGTGTTATCAGCCAAGTTGTTAAATTTATTTATTTATTATTTTTTAAATTATTTTTTTAAGTATGATAATTATGAATGAATAAATGAAATGAACTTAATTAAATTTACAACCAATGTAGATACATTACATTATTTACACATTACCGTGATATCTAAGGCATAATTAACAAAATTTACAGCAATAAAAAAAAATTAAGGGTGGCACGGTGGTGTAGCAGTCAGCACTGTCGCCTCACAGCAAGAAGGTCCGGGTTTGAGCCCTGTGGCCGGCGAGGGCCTTTCTGTGTGGAGTTTGCATGTTCTCCCCGTGTCCGCGTGGGTTTCCTCCGGGTGCTCCGGTTTCCCCCACAGTCCAAAGACATGCAGGTTAGGTTAACTGGTGACTCTAAATTGACCGTAGGTGTGAATGTGAGTGTGAATGGTTGTCTGTGTCTATGTGTCAGCCCTGTGATGACCTGGCGACTTGTCCAGGGTGTACCCCGCCTTTCAGAAATATGAGTAGAAATATTAGAGATATTGGCTTCTTCACAGACTTCTGATTGGATTGAATGGATTCAGCAAACACATTTTTTGTGAATGTTGTTTAGTGAAAAAGTGATTTTTATTCTTGCATATGAAAATCCTCAAGTGAGTGAACACTGTACAGTTCTGTATATAAGTCAATTTCACAGAAAACTTTTTTTTTTTTTGTCCGGACGTGTTTTATTTACATTTTGAGATTTCTAAAACCTTTTTATCGTCTCATATGATAAAACATTATCAGTTCTACCTTGCATTTCAAAATTTGACTACTTTGGTTCATTGACTACTTTGTCCCCCCACCAGGGTGCTGCCCTGGACCAGCTGGGGGCCTGCGGCCCCCAGACCCCCGGCTAAAATTTTCAGATAATTTCACCAGCCCCAAATCACATCCCTGTATATAGTAGCCTCCATATACACACACTGAAGGCTCAATCCCAAATCACTTCCTCCTTCTTATTTATACAAGTGCCCTACACAGCGAGCCCCTGTAGTCTCTCTAGTGCACTCTATATGCCTTATGGAGCGGTTTGGTCTTCAGTGCAACAGATTTCCTCTTCATCAGCGCGGTGGAGCAACAGGACAGGGGGCGTTTCCAGCTGCGCAGCGCTCACTTTCACTTGGCTTGTTAGCCAGAGCAGGCAGCTGCAACACATATTTTGACTTTCTATGTAGCCAGAAGAAGCTATACATGCTCCAAAATAGGATTAAATTATAAATAAATGGCCTTGACAGACTTGTGTTTAAGCGGTGCGTTAAAGCTCTTGCTAGCTACATGGCTAAGTAGCAACAAGCCTGAGTGTAAAGTAACAGAACTTCACTGCTACTAGCAAGCCGTGCTAACTCAGGAGCTAACTCTGGTGTCGGGTCTGTTCCCTGAGCAAATGTTCCAGTCATTTTACACCCAAAGTGGAAATATTTCCGCGGACTAAATGACGAACAGCATCTCCTCCTCGCTTTCCTTTCCTCTCCTCTCAGCGCGCCGGTACGTGAACTCATTCCGGGTGACCGTCAGCCAACCTCTCGCCTCCCTAAACACACACACAAAGCCCACTAGCTCGACCCAGACAACCGTGTCCTGTCAAACACACTCGGCTCTGCCACGTCGGACAAAACGCACACATAAAAAGCTGAGTTTGTTCGTGACCAAACGACACACACTCACAGATAACACGCTGATGCGTAGAGGGGCCTCCAGCAAGCACGCCATCTCTCTCTCCCCCTGAGCGAGAGACGATCCGTCCCGACCTGAACAAATGTCTCACGGTATTATGTCCAACGTCTGTAGCAACCTCTTTCTCCAACCATTCCCAGCGGAACTTGTTTTTCACTATTCTGTCGATTTCTTTAACTCGATTTGCATCTTTACGCTTGATCACGGAGGCTGCCATCTTTCAACTCTGTTTGAAGCGAGCTTACGTACAGCTATCTAACAAGCGCGTTCATTGGTTGTTACAGAGCGATGGGCCAATCACGTACCTCGTTTCATCTCAATGACGGAATTACTGAAAGTCGGAACGATTAGGATATGAATGCGGATATTTGAGTGAAAAATCGGAAAAATTTTTTTTTTCAAATTTTGAGGTGAAAAAAGCGGAATTCCGCGAATTCACGGAAAAATCACATCCCTGAATGCATATGAGAGAGAGAGAGAGAGAGAGAGAGAGAGAAATTTGTCTTAGTGCATGTGTGCGCAATGCATGTGCAAGCCTTTAAAAGAGCAAATGGTGGTTACAATGCAAAAATGTCAGTATATTGACATGGCCAGAAGTAAGGCTTGCCCTACGCTCTGAGGCAATGTTCCCAGCAGCAGAGAACAAACGCTCTGAGGGCGTTGAGATGGCTGGAATACTCAGAAAAGACTTTGCAAGCTTAGCCAGGGTTGGATATCTTGCTGCATTTGCTCTCCACCATGGCAGTGGATCCTCTTTTTTGGAGAGAGGATGTTCACCAAAATATTGTAAGACCTCCCTCTGCACCTCTTGATTTTGCTTCTCATCATCCTCTTCATCACTGCTACTGAAGTCTGATGATGATCCGAGAACATTGAGAGATGATCCCTGGGCTTGAGTAGCTGGGTGGTCTTCTTCTATGTTGGTGGTGGATTCATTTCCCCGCTCATTAGACTGTCTTTCTTGCCTTTGACAGTTAGTGCCATTGTTTGAATTGTGCTTTGGACCTTAAATTATTCTTCAGAAGGCAAGAACTTAAGTTTTCTGAACCGGGGGTCCAAGGCAGCAGCAAGGAGGGCAGTGTTAGGGTACTCAGGTTTAAATACAAACAGGTCTTCCCACCTGTCAGTGATCTGTTCAGCTGCAAGACCCTGAAATTATTAGTTAGCTCTCTGACAGAGAAGATTCCAGTGCTAGAAGTGCGTGTCCAGGCTTTAGAGAAGGTTAGTGCGCGTGAGAACAGTGTAGTTTCTGTAGGGGAAAGTCTGGATGCCCTAGGTGGAGTTAGTAATCCCCCAACTCCGACATTAGAGCCCTTACAGTAGGGTGAATGGGTGACGACTCGGTGGCATAAGCGTAGAGCCAAAGCTACCGCTGAGGCTCGCCCACGGGAGCACCACTCCTCTTCGCGTCACGTGTCAAACAGGTTTGCTCTCCTTAGTGATGCACCCGCTGAGAAACCTAAAATAGCTCTGGTTACAGGGGACTCTATCATATGGCACATGAAATTAGCTCAGCCTTTAGGGGCACCAGCAGCTTTAGTCAGGTGTATACTGGGAGCCAGGGTGCCGGACACAGCAGGTAATCTTAGGGTCCTAGGCAAGCACAGGTTCTTAAAGATAGTTATCCATGCAGGAGCTAATGATATACGCCTTCATCAGTCTGAGGTTACTAAGAGTAACTTTGTAGAGGTGTTTAAATTAGCGAAGGCGATGTCCGATGCTGTAGTATGCTCTGGCCCCATCCCAATGCGGCGTGGCGATGTAGCTTACAGCAGGTTATGGTTGCTGAACTGCTGGCTGTCCAGGTGGTGCTCTGAAAACAGTATGGGCTTTAATAGATAATTAGGCTAATTTTGAGGGCACTGCTGGCCTGTTAGGGCAGGATGGTATCCATCCCACTCGGGAAGGTGCTGCTCTCATTTCCTGCAGCATAGGTCATAGTCTCAGAACAGGCCTAGTTAATTTCTGACAATCCAGAGCCAAGGCCAGGGAGCAGACGAACAGGCTAAACCGACTGTCTGCTACCTGCATAGAGTCGTCACTCAGGGTCCGCTACATCGAGACTGTGTCTGTTCCCCAAGCTCAACAAAAAGGTCAAAATTTTCAGAGAGTTTGCTCCAGTAACCTAATCAATATAAAATTAGATCATACTGACTGTACAGCTGCTGCTAGCACCTTTGATCTAAAGGTGGGGCTATTAAATATTAGATCTTTTGCATCTAAAGCGCTAATGGTTAATGAACTCATTACTGATCAGGAGTTTAATGTACTTTGTTTAACTGAAACATGGATTAAGCCAAATGAATATATAGCATTAAATGAAGCGAGTCCTCCTGGATACAGTTATATACACCAGCCTCATCAAACTGGCAGAGGAGGCGGCGTTGCGGTTATTTATAATGATTATCTAGGTGTAACACAAAAACCTGGTTATAAATTGAATACATTTGAAGTTCTTCATACTAATATAATGTATGTAGCCTTGAAAAATAAGTCTACCCAGTTAATTCCATTGCTTATTATTTACAGGCCCCCGGGGTCATATTCTGAGTTTCTTTCTGAATTTGCAGATTTTATCTCAGATCTGGTTATTTCCTTAGACAAAGCTTTAGTTGTCGGAGATTTTAATATTCACTTCGATAACCCAGAAGACCCTTTGAAAACAGCGTTTGTGTCCATTTTAGATTCAGTAGGGATTAATCAGAATGTCATAGGACCGACCCATAATGGTGGTCACACCCTTGATCTAATACTAACATTCAGGTTAAACGTAGAAAATACAGTCATACTTCCACAGTCTGAAGTTCTCAGATCATTATCTCATCTTATTCAAACTATGTCTGAGTAATAATATATGCACCTCACCACGCTACTGTATTAAACGTACATTCACGTCAACTACTGCACAGAGCTTTATAAATCATCTCCCAGAGTTATCAACTTTGATTGGGTCACTGTCAGCCCCTGCAGAACTTGATCAGGCAACTGAATGCTTAGAGTCAACATTCCGCCATAACTTAGATAATGTAGCTCCTCTAAAAAGTAAAATGGTCAGAGACAAAAAATTAGCACCCTGGTATAATGAGGACACTCGCACTTTAAAACAGACCACTCGAAAACTGGAACGTTTTCCTAGGTCACAACCGGCCGTACATGCTCCTACGGCCAGTCTACCTGCAAAAAACACAAGAAACGCATGGAGGGCGTGCGTGCGACATGCTGATTTTCGAGCCGTAGACTGGCCACAGACCGGCCGCAGATGTTCTTTGTCATGTCAAACAAACTCTACGGGCGCTTACTTTTTTTCAGGTTGCAAGACAAACTTACAGCCAATGTGCGTCTTTCTCCACGAACAAAAAAAAAACAAAAACGCAGCAATTTGGGAAACTCCAAAAATCATATGGCCAAAAAATTGTATGTCCGGTTGTGACCTAGGCTTTAAAAAACCTGACCTTGATCCCTGTCAGCTGTCCAATTATAGGCCAATATCAAACCTCCCCTAGTGGAGATAACTCCAAGAGATAACTTGGAGATAACTCCAAGATCCTTGAAAAAGCTGTGGCACAGCAGTTATGCTCATATTTACATAGGAATACTATCCATGAAATGTATCAGTCAGGATTTAGACCTAATCACAGCACAGAAATAGCTTTGGTTAAAGTAGTAAACGACCTACTGTTGGCATCTGATCAGGGCTGTGTCTCGCTACTTGTGTTGCTTGACCTTAGTGCAGCATTTGATACCATTGATCAGTCCCCCCAGGATTTCACGGGCCTTTTTTGTGATCGTTGCGGGCTAAAATGTCTGATGTTGTGGGGGTTTTTCCAAAAAATTGCGATGAAAGTTGTGGTGTTTTTTAGGTTTTTGTTGCAATTACATTGCAGGAGGAAGTGAAAGTTGCAAGGAATTGTTGCGATTTTCTCTTTTTGGGATTAAAATTGAGTATGTTAAATATTAAGTTATTACTGAAAAACTATTGATTAAAAAAACAAAGACACTGAGAAATGGTCCTATAAACAACTTTACCAATATAAAAGATTACCAGGACTACAAAAATGCAGAAAAATAGGCTTTACTTATCCAAATGCACCTGCTGGTTCAAAAGTTAAAGTGCATAGAACCTCACAGCACAACATGAAGTTACCTTAAAATATAATATAAATGCCTCAGCTTTCATGTAAGAAAAAAAAACTATTAATACTAGTACTGTGTGCAGGCAGTCTCTCCTGAAGGCTAAATTAAACAATAATTATAAACTAATAAAATAAATGGCTCAGGGTTCATAGAAGAAAAAAAAAACAATTTGAACAGAATCTCACAGTATGATGCTGAAGCTGCCTAAACAATGGAAAATAAAATACCATTTTGGCAAAAATGTTGGCATCCATTAATTTCTTGTATTAAGTAAAAAAATAAAGTGCACACAGTCCTTCACTGTAAACATAACACACTTTCAGTAACAGAATTTAAGCCTATATAAACACTGACTCGGACATGCTGCATCTCTTGAACGTATACACGGAAGTAAGCAGTGTTGCCAGATACTGCTGAAGTTTCCGAGCCCAAAATATGTTCAAAACCTGCCAAAATGCACTTGAAACCGCCCAACTGGACAGGAAACCGCCCAATCTGGCAACACTGGAAGTAAGGCGGAAGGTAGTTTGTCGACGTCACCTCAAGACAACGCCAACGACTGGTCAAATTTGCGGTAAAGTTGCGGTGACTGGATATAATTGCAACACTGCCCTGAATTCGCGGGGATTGGTTGAATTTGCGTTGAAGTTGCAAATCGCAACATCGCGAAATCCTGGAGGGTCTGATTGATCATTCCATTCTTCTGGATAGACTAGGAAATGTTGTGGGAGTTAAGGGAATGGCCCTCTCCTGGCTCAGCTCTTATTTAACTGATCGTTATCAGTATGTTGATATAAATGGTGATATTTCTAGACGTACTGAGGTAAAGTTTGGTGTTCCACAAGGTTCTGTCTTGGGTCCACTGCTTTTTTCTCTATACATGTTACCTCTGGGTGATATTATTCGTAAACATGGTATTAGTTTCCACTGTTATGCTGATGACACACAGTTGGATGTTTCTGCAAAACCTGATGAGAGACACCAGCTTTATCAAACTGAGGAATGTGTTAAGGACATTAGACACTGGATGCTTATTAACTTCCTTCTGCTTAACTCTGACAAGACTGAAGTACTTGTACTAGGACCACATACAGCTGATTCCACAGTGACTCTGGATGGCCTTTCTGTTTCTTCACGTGCAGCAGTAAAAGACCTCGGAGTGATTATTGACCCCAGTCTTTCATTCGAAACTCACATTGATAACATTACCCGGACAGCTTTCTTTCATCTCAGAAATATTGTTAAGAAATTTAATGTCACTACATGACACGGAAAAACTAGTTCATGCTTTCGTTACCTCCAGGTTGGATTATTGTAATGCCTTACTGTCTGGATGTTCCAATAAGTGCATAAACAAGCTCCAGCTACTTCAAAATGCAGCAGCAAGAGTCCTTACTAGAACTAGAAAATATGACCACATCACCCCTGTCTTATCCACACTGCATTGGCTCCCAATCAAATTTCGTGTTGATTATAAAATACTACTATTGACCTTTAAAGCACTAAATGGTCTCGCACCACAGTACCTGAGTGAACTTCTGCTCCTCTATGACCCGTCACGCCAACTTAGATCAAAAGGTGCAGGCTATCTGCTGGTACCTCATATGGACCCTTTTCATGTGACGTCATGACAAACGCGGCCACCATTTTGGACGTGTACTACCAGTAGTTTACCACAGCCAGCATTGAGGAACGGCAGCAAAGAAAGTGTTTATTTTCAGCAAGACTTCCATCATGCCACTATATTGTTGTGCACCTGGATGTAGTAACCATCAACAAACAAGGCAAGGTTTATCATTTTATCGGATCCCGACGGAGAAGATGGATAGCGGCCATAAACAGGAAAGATTGGCAGCCCTTGGCATACCAACGCTTGTGTAGTGACCACTTTGTTGGAGGTAAGACGTATAAAATTAGCCAGAAAAGGCATTACATTGCTGTTAACATTCTGTGGCGGCGAGTGTGTAACGAAATAGGCTAAAATAACCCATTGTAACCTCTTTGTTCTTCTGTAGTAGCTATTGTTGACTAGCTAATGTCAACAAGTAGCTGGTATGTTACTGTAGCAATGTTTACGTTCAGTCATTTGGATGACTGTTAAAACCTTTCAGTCTCAAATTTTTCCTTTACTGTATTTACTAGTTTACTGTAATTATGATCCGGCCGAGGTTCCCCTCAAATTAAGCAGCGCGTGCCGGCTTGCTCCCGGACTGCTCCAGCCAAGGTTCCCCTCAAATAAAGCAGCGCGCGCCGGCTTGCTCCCGGAGTGCTCCGGCCGAGGTTCCGGAGCACATTCCGGCCGAGGTTCCCCTCAAATTAAGCAGCGCGCTCCGGCTTGCTCCGGAGCAAGCTGGAGCACGCTCCGTAACCTCGGCCGGAGCACTCCTGGAGCAAGCCGGAGCGCGCTCCGTAACCTCGGCTGGAGCAAGCCGGAGCGCGCTCCGTAACCTCGGCAGGAGCACTCCAGGAGCAAGCCGGAGCGCGCTCCGGAACCTTGGACGTTGGCGTGTATGTGTATGGTGATGGGTTTTTAACGACATAGGTATACAGATCACGTGGGCCGAAGTCAGGTAAAGACGAGGGCTTCGTGTACTTCCGTACGTCAGTGAACAATCCTGGTGGAAGCAGGTAAACGTCGTTCTCTAAGCCTGCTAACCTCAATTTTTGCAAATACCTCTCCCTCTGCTCGCCCTGAAAATGCCCTACGTCGCTGGATAGTGACAGTGTTTTCTGCATCTCGCTCCTTTTTCTTTTATGTTTTTCGTTTGTTGCCTTCCTCGCATTCAAACTGATTCGAGCCGAAGTCCACTACATGTCCAAAATGGCGGTCGCGTTTACGAAGGTCACGTGACTGAAAAGGGTCTATAGTGAAGGCTACATCAGGGGGCAGAGCCTTTTCTTAAAAAGCTCCACAGTTATGGAACAGCCTTCCAAGTAATGTTCGGGAATCAGACACAGTCTCAGTGTTTAAGTCTCGGCTGAAAACATATCTGTTTAGTCAAGCCTTTTGTTAATGGTGTTTATGAGCTAAAGGTGTAGATCTAGAGGGTCCTCAGACATAGTGTGTTTTGGTAAACTGGGATGTATGGATGCTGTCAGTCCCCACTCACTTGCTCACTTGAGTTTGTTGACGGTGTAGTGGCTGCTGCTTTATGTCCCGGGGCTCCCTCATGCCTGTGTTACCTTCTGGCTCTCCCCTTTTAGTTATGCTGTCATAGTTAGTTGCCAGAGTCCCTGCTTGTACTCAGTGCAATATGTATACTGTTCCTACTTATTCAGGTGACGTTGGGCATACCTAACAACCCGTGTTTTCTTCCCCCCCCCAAATCTGTCCCTCTGAGTTACATGGAGTCAACAGGAAATCTTTTGGTGGAGCCTGCAGGGAATCGGCCATCAGACATTCTGTCGCATGTCCCAGACCCGGTGAAATGTAACTGAATTGTCTTGGCCAGCCCTAAGGGTCCCATATGCATCCCATCACTGCTAAGGAGTGCGCTCCCATCACCCAAATCAAGCATCCAGCCAGAGCAGGTCATGATATTTTTTAACCATATTAACATGCCATTGTTGTATATTATGCCTGATGTCAAGACTCTCGTCTCTGCGAGCCTACCACACAGACTTAATACTTGTGTCATTTTTAGGGCATACCTAACAACCTATGTTTTCTCTCCCTCCCCCCATCTGTCCCTCTGAGTTACATGTTGGTCCTGAGATTGAGATGCTGATCTCTTCTGCCCCCCAGACCTGCTTGATCCATCCTGGTGCCCTGTGTCTGGTTGGAGTTTTATCGCATCGCTCCTGTGGAGGACAGCCCCATGAGGACAGCTGAAAGTTCCACCTGGAGGACGCTCTGGACTCTTACAGTAATGCTTTTATGGCTGAGCACTACAGTTGACTTGCTAACTTTAGGACTGCAGTTGTCATGAACAGTTTTGCACTCAAGTTTCCATCAATGAAGAGTTACAACAACAACGAGACTGTCTTCATGTTAAAACTGTTAATGTTATAGTCATGCTGTCTGTTGTTGCCCAAATGAGGTTGGGTTCCTTTTTGAGTCTGGTTCCTCTCGAGGTTTCTTCCTCATGTCGTTTGAGGGAGTTTTTCCTTGCCACCGTCGCCACAGTCTTGCTCATTGGGGATAGATTAGGGACAAAATTAGCTCATGTTTTAAGTCACTCAAATTCTGTAAAGCTGCTTTGCGACAATGCTTATTGTTAAAAGCGCTATACAAATAAACTTGACTTGAAATGCCCTCACTGGTGCAGTTTCAAAAGCTGAACTCAGGGTGGATTTCTTGAGGGTCTGTACCAGCTGAGGAAGCGCAGACAGGGTCACATATTGTTCCCCACTCAGGAACACTGTAGCCCCCTCAAAAGGTTCAAGAATCTGAGTCAATTCTTCAGTCAAGATCCACTGCTCTGGCTTCAGATCCAAATAGTGATGCTTTCCCTGTGGGTTGACTGCAGGATCGGAAAGAGCTGCAGCCACTGGCCATCTCTGTTCAAGGAGCCTGGATAGCATATGAAGTATACTGTTCCACCGAGTACTGACATCCTGTACCAACATGTGCTGTTGCACTCCCATTTGCTGCTGCTTTTCTTTAAGTTTTGTGCAGGCCAGTTCACTCTTTTTAAAGTGCTCCACCAGGCATCTCGCAGAGGCCACACAACTTGAGATGGTTTTGTTATTTTTCAGTGTATTCTGCACAACCAAATTCAGTGTGTGCCCTGCACATCTAACAGAGGCCCATCCGTGTCTCTCTTTCAGAATTCTAGCAGCTGCCACTACATTGGCCCCATTGTCATGGACAACTGCCTTCACCTTTTCAAAAGGAATGCCAAATTTGGTAGCAGCCTCCTCCAGCCAATCTGCAATGTTTGTGGCTGTATGCCTCTCCTCTAGAGGCATTGTAGTAAGGGAGAGGGACTTCATTTCCCAATCATCTCCCAAAAAAATGACATGTGACCCCCAGATAAGCCTCTGTGGCCACACTCGTCCAAATGTCTGTTGTCAGTGCAACACAGTCTGTCTCCTGAAGAACACTTTAATGTATGTTATTTCTGAGTACTTTTGCTCCATCATATTTGTGAAATATGTTCTTGAGGGAATGGTGTATTTGGGATTGAAAGCTTTGATCATATTCTTAAATCCTGTGTCCTCCACCATGGACAGTGGGTGCATGTCTGTGATGAGCATATTTAAAATGCTGTTGGTAAAAACTGCAGCTTCTTCCACAGTGCATGAGGGGCCTGAACGAACGAAGCTGTCCATGCGCTGTTGTGATGTACTGTGGGGGGAAATAAAAAAAACATTGATTTGTACAACAAATGCTATAAACTCGCCCAAAAGTAAATCTATATGCTAATGAATGTAGATTTGTCCATCTGTAGCATTTATTATTACTACTTTATGTATGGGGAAGGCGTGTTTTGAGATGTAACCTCTGTGCGTGTGTACACGCGCAGGAGAGAGAGATGAAGAGGGATGAATTACAAGTGAGATTTTGGGGCATTTGCTCTCTTGTTACTTATCATGCCTCATCACTATCGACTCATAACACAGGCCACAAATAATTACAAATACTGTACTAATGTTCTAACAAGCGAGTGTTCATATCAGTTAGCAATCGTAAAAATACATTACCTTGTAGAGGCTCCCAGTCCGCTTGGAGAAGTGCAGTTCATGTGAGGATGCTTTCGGTTCAGGTGCTGCAGCAGTGACGAAGTACTATTATGGTAGGCCAGGTCTGTTTTACAGTGTATACACTGCACTATGTTGTACGCCTTATGAAGCGTAAAATGGTCCCACACTTTAGAAATTTTCTGCCTTTTACGCACACCGGTATCTTCATTTTCTGCCACTGCCAGAGAGCAAATTAAATCGTGCTGCCTTAAAACTTTGAAATGCGCGTCAATTATTACAGTCTGTGTGAAACAATGATACCGGAGCTGTGCAGTCGTCTACAAAGCGGGAGTAATACGATAGCAGAGACATTTAAAATAGATGGACTTTGGTGACATGAATTAAACGAAGCCTCAAGGCAAAGAATTTGCCTCGAACATTTTTTGTAATCGAATTATTTGAGTTACTCGAATAATCATTTCAGCCCTAGTGTCAATTCTATCTTTTTTAACTAGGTGGCACTATGGAGTTAATGAAACCCACCTACACGAATTTTCAATAATCACCTCAAATTGTATCACAGGACAAACGTGCAAAATTCCATGAGTTTTTGGCCATTGTAAGCCCCTCAGAACAGCGCCGGAACATTTCAAAATCCCTCATTCTATCCAGCATGGCTGACTTCCTGTTGGGCGGAGTCATATACAACCAAGTGAAATTTGTCCTTTACCACAAGAGTATCGATCACACCAAATCTCCTGCCGATCTGAGCAACTTCATCTCAACCATAGCTTGAGCTTTGGGGCCACGCCCAGTCCCTTGCTCAGTGTAACTTTGTGATCTTATGCACATTTGATCAGTGTGCCAAAATTCATGAGTTTAAGCATTGCAAGTGCCTCAAAAACAAGTTTTCCTGCAGAGAAAAAAAATAATTAGAAGAAAAAACATGCCGAAAACAATAGGGCTTTGCACCTACAGTGCACCTCAGTGCTCAGGCCCTAAAAACAGCACAAAAATTAACCATTTTGAAGACAGGTTAAGCCTTACTTACACAAAAGACGGTGCCTGGCTGACCCCCAGGTGAAATTATCATGGGATGCGTGACGCCATGCGCAAGAGGTCTATTTGTCCATCTCTTAATTGACCTGAACTGTCTGCCCAACGGCATCAGTTCAAAGAGAGAATATCTGGGGTGGGACGGATCTTTTAATATACCCTGGGTTCTTTTGAGGCAGCAGGAACTGTAAAGCTCTTTCAGGCAGGGGACAGGGCATCCGATGATTATCTGGGCGGTGGTGACGACCTTCTGGAGCACTTTCCTCTCTGCTGCTATGCAGCTAGCAAACCACACACTGATGCAGTATGTAAGTATGCTCTCTGTGGAGCAATGGTAGAAGGACACAAGCAGTTTTTGAGTGAGGTGGTTCTTCCTGAGGATCCTCAGGAAGTCTCTGCTGTGCCTTATTTATCACTTGTGTGGTATTGGTGCTCCAGGTCAGGTCCTCCTCCATGTGCACCCCCAGGAACCGGAAGTCCAAGATCCTCTCTACGCATTCCCCACTGATAAGAATAGGCTGAATGTCCGTTTTCTTTTTCCTGAAGTCTATGAGCAGCTCCTTGGCTTTGGTAGTGTTGAGGACCAGGTTGTTGTCTCTGCACCACCCAGACAGCTGGTCCACCTCATCCTGATAAGCAGACTCCTTCCCCCCAGAGATGAGCCCCACTATGGTAGTATCATCCGCAAATTTGACGTCATTACTGGAGTGAGCGGGATGCAGTCGTAAGTGAAGAGGGTGAAGAGTAGGGGGCTCAGCACACAGCCCTGTGGGAAGCCAGTGCTAAGGCTGAGATGTGGGGGGGCCTACTCTCACCCTTTGGGAACAATCAGACAGGAAGTCCTTTATCCAAAGGCAGATGGATTGAGACAGTCCCAGGTCTGTCAGCTTGGACACCAGTCTGTGAGGGAGAATGGTGTTGAATGCTGAGGTAAAGTTCACAAAGAGCAGCCCAACATAGCTCTCCTGTTGTTCAAGGTGAGTAAGGGCAGTGTGGAAAGTTGTGGGACCCGTTAGCTCTGCAAGCATACTGGTGTCTGTCTAACATGGGTGGGAAGCTTGCGATGATGAGTCCGGACCAGTTTCTCAAAGCACTTCATGATGACAGCAGTAAGTGCCACTGGACAGTGGTCATTCAAGCTGCTGCTGATGGTCTGCTTTTGGCAGTGGAACTATCGAGAGGACTTCAGGCAGGGAGGGATGGTGGACTGGGATAGGGACTGGTTGACTTCTCGTGATATCCTGTGGTCTGTACATAACATGGTTCAAGGAAATGTTTTATTTTGCTCCAAGATGCATGTCCATCAGAAATACTGGCCAGAGGTGATCAATTACTGCAGGAGTCTTGGTCAAGGTGGCCCATTGCTATTTAGCCCCTAATACTCTCTAAGCTTAAATATTAACAGTCCCATGAGCCTTTGCACTCTGGCAAGGCTCAGTGGAACTGGCAACATCTAGGGTGACTGCCTTTTCTGGTCACGACAACAATAATCCTCCTCCCTGGACCTAAAATTATTTTCAAAATCAAACTGAGAATGGGATTAAAGGCCATTTAGTTTTAAAAAATGTAAAATTTCTAAATAAGTGATTACAACGGGTGGTGTAGTGATTAGTGCTGTTGCCTCACAGCAAGAAGATCCGGGTTCGAGCCCCGTGGCCAGTGAGGACCTTTCTGTGTGGAGTTTGCATGTTCTCCCCGTGTCCGCGTGGGTTTCCTCCGGTTTCCCCCCACAGTCCAAAGACATACAGGTTAGGTTAACTGGTGACTCTAAATTGACCATAGGTGTGAATGTGAGTGTGAATGGTTGTCTGTGTCTATGTGTCAGCCCTGTGATGACCTGGCGACTTGTCCAGGGTGTACCCCGCCTTTCGCCCGTAGTCAGCTGGGATAGGCTCCAGCTTGCCTGCGACCCTGTAGAACAGGATAAAGTGGCTAGAGATAATGAGATGAGATGAAGTGATTACAATCCTTTTTAATTAAAAAGCAGAGTCATTGTTGTATTTAAAAATATATATTATTTCATGAGCCTGTCTAAAAACGCATGGGGTTGCTCAAAATTCCACAGCACACTTTGTCTCATAGCACACCAGGTATATACCATACAGTGGTGCTTGAATGTTTGTGAACCCTTTAGAATTTTCTATATTTCTGCATAAATATGACCTAAAATATCATCAGATTTTCACACAAGTCCTAAAAGTGGATAAAGAAAACCCAGTTAAACAAACGAGAGAAAAATATTATACTTGGTCATTTATTTATTGAGGAAAATGATCCAATATTACATATTTGTGAGTGGCAAAAGTATGTGAACCTTTGCTTTCAGTATCTGGTGTGACCCCCCTGTGCAGCAATAACTGCAACTAAATGTTTTCGGTAACTGCTGATCAGTCCTGCACACTGGCTTGGAGGAATTTTAGCCCATTCCTCCGTACAGAACAGCTTCAACTCTGGGATGTTGGTGGGTTTCCCCACATGAACTGCTCACTTCAGGTTCTTCCCATAACATTTCGATTGGATTAAAGTCAGGACATTGACTTGGCCATTCCAAAACATGAACTTTATTCTTCTTTAACCATTCTTTGGTAGAACGACTTGTGTGCTTAGGGTCATTGTCTTGCTGCATGACCCACCCTTCTCTTGAGATTCAATTCATGGACAGATGTCCTGACATTTTCCTTTAGAATTCGCAGGTATAATTCAGAATTCATCGTTCCATCAATGATGGCAAGCCATCCTGGCCCAGATGCAGCAAAACAGGCCCAAACCATGATACTACCACCATCATGTTTCACAGATGGGATAAGGTTCTTGTGCTGGAATGCAGCGTTTTCCTTTCTCCAAACATAATGCTTCTGATTTAAACCAAAAAGTTCTATTTAAGCCCATGTTTACATTAGACCGTATCAGCGGATCATCAGATTAACGTTTTTAAAACGATTAGTGTGCACACAGCAACGCCAATACACGATTTGCGTGCACACAGCAACACCAATACATGGATACGCTCGGCTCCGCAGGCATCCTGCGCTCCAAATCACTCTGCCCTGAACAGCGAGTGCCCTCTGGAGGGTGCGCACTCCAGCCTTGCGCAGCTCACAGAGCACGCGAGTGAAGTGCACAAGCTGTGATTCGGGACTGAGCCGCTGTGTGTGTGATCCCAGCGCATATCACTTACCACTTGCAAGTGGAAGGATGGCAAGCCTAAAGACAATCATAACTACACAATGTGCAGTATTTGCATCAGTATTTGCAGTATTTTCATACTTTTATACTCTTTAATGAAAGGTGATACAAGGCGGAAGTCCGCGCCGTTTTTCAGCAGTCGCGTCACATGACCAACGCCAGCGAATCAGGAAGGTGGATGTCACAGTGACGTTGTCCAATGACGATGCCAGCTAGAGCTCAGCACAGCGTATCCGCGTATCTCAATGTTTACACAGCACCGGAGCTGACACGATCTGGATTGAATACGTGGACCCTGGCGGATTCCCGTTTCCCGGCGTTTCCAGGCGGTTTAATGTAAATGGACAGTGCATCCGCGAAGAAAACGAGACAGATACGGTGTAATGTAAACTTGGCCTTAGTCTCATCCTTCCACAAAACATTTTCCTGATAGCCTTCTGGCTTGTCCATGTGATCTTTAGCAAACTGCAGATGAGCAGCAATGTTCTTTTTGGACAGCAGTGGCTTTCTCCTTGCAACCCTGCCATGCACACCATTGTTGTTCAAGTGTTCTCCTGATGGTAGACTCATGAACATTAACATTGGCTAATGTGAGAGAGGCCTTTGGTTGCTTAGAAGTTACCCTGGGGTCCTTTGTGACCTCGCCGACTATTACACGCTTTGCTCTTGGAGTGATCTTTGTTGGCCGACCACTCCTGGGGAGGGTAACAATGGTCTTGAATTTCCTCAATTTGTACACAGGGATTAAAGCAAAAAAAAAAAATCCTGAGCCTGAACTTTTTAGACTCATGCAAGCGACTCTATTCACCATATGGCCGGTCGGTTGGAAGAGTTGGCACACAATATAGGCATATATGTTTTATGTGGTTGCAGGGGTCGTAATATGCGACATGAACACATTCACAGGGTCAAAAAGATTGCATGAATAATTGCAGACTAAGTTTGACTTTTGAAAATGCAATACCAAAAACGGCCAGTAGATGGCAAAAGTGCACCTCACCAAAATATGCTACATGTAGCATTTAGGATTTCTTTTGATATCAAGTTTTGCTGCTAAGCTTTGTCCTTAACAGGTTACAAATTGACCTACAATCACAAGGTGAACTGTTACAAGGGTATGTGAAATTCAGTCTAGCATTGGAAAAATAAAATCTTTGTAACCATTTAATTTAGGGTACATTAAAAGGACAGTTGTTTACTTTTTAAACAGTTTTAATAATTCAAATAATTCAACAATTTCAAAATTTCAATAACTTTTAACTTTGTTCATCAGAAATAATGGCAAATTAAATACACAGATATTAATAGAAAATAGAAAGTCAAGTGTATAAATAACATAAAAAACATCAACTTCTACATGAAGTGAAGTTTGGTGGAAATTTGCCGTTTGAACTCAGGTGTTATCCCATGAGGGTTAAAATAGCTGGCGAGCTGATTTGAAAGGGACATTTTACTTAATGCAATTTTGTCTTCCGCTATTTTTTTTTTTACACAGATTGACCAGGGGTTGCGCGAGCGTGAAGGAGAGGTCGTGTTCTGTGAGAAATGTGCACAGCCGTATTTTCAAGTCACACACACGGTCAGTTATGGATGCGGGTACATCAGATGTTGTTGTTGCTCCTGGTAAGCACGTCATGTGTGGGACAGCACGAACAGCTGCTCTGTGAGCAGGGTCTGACTCGTGTCTAGGAAGAACCTTTTTGCCGCTGGATGCATATATGACCTTCTTGGAGCACAGCATGCAGAAGCAAGCGCCTGGCTCCCTCAACTTCCTACACCAACTGCTAAATGGCTTGCCATCTCATCCAATCTCCTCCAGCCATGCCCAGCGCCATTTATTCTTCAGACCTTTATCTATGGCGAGGGTATTTCCCCGGCTTCATATACTGCATCGTCCCCATTCCATGAAATGCCGCTCTCTCTACTCTGAAGTTGCTCGAGGCACGTTGTGTTAAGACCCGCCCCGTTTTACTTCTGATTGGCTAATACTGTTAGTTTCAGAACCGGAGAGTTGCGCTTCTTTCCCATCATTGGCAGAGAATGAACACACTCGAAAGCCATGGGGTTATCGAATGTTTTTTTCCTCCTAATAATATATATATATATATATATATATATATATATATATATATATTGCCCGCAGTCAAGCGCTGCATGCCGGAAATCCAGCAGGGGGCCGGAATACTTTAATCCCTGTGTACATAATCTGTCTCACTGTGGATTGGTGGAGTCCAAACTCTTTAGGAGATGGTTTTGTAAACTTTTCCAGCCTGATGAGCATCAACAGTGCTTTTTCTGAGGTCCTCAGAAATCTCCTTTGTTCGTGCCATGATACACTTCCACAAACGTGTTGTGAAGATCAGACTTTGAT
Organism: Neoarius graeffei; assembly: GCF_027579695.1. Lineage (NCBI taxonomy): Eukaryota > Metazoa > Chordata > Actinopteri > Siluriformes > Ariidae > Neoarius > Neoarius graeffei. The sequence goes on from NC_083587.1 coordinate 4,066,423, forward strand.
AGATCCCTGTTCTTTAAATAAAACAGGGTGCCCACTCACACCTGATTGTCATCCCATTGATTGTAAACACCTGACTCTAATTTCACCTTCAAATGAACTGCTAATCCTAGAGATTCACACACTTTTCCTACTCACAGATATGTCTCATCTCATTATCTCTAGCTGCTTTATCCTGTTCTACAGGGTCGCAGGCAAGCTGGAGCCTATCCTAGCTGACTATGGGCGAAAGGCAGGGTACACCCTGGACAAGTCGCCAGATCATCACAGGGCTGACACATGCCCCTTTTCCACCAAAGCAGTTCCAGGGCTGGTTCGGGGCCAGTGCTTAGTTTGGAACCGGGTTTTCTGTTTCCACTGACAAAGAACTGGCTCTGGGCCAGAAAAACCGGTTCCAGGCTAGCACCAACTCTCTGCTGGGCCAGAGGAAAGAACCGCTCACGTCAGCGGGGGGCAGAGTTGTTAAGACCAACAACAATAACAAGACCACGAAAGATCGCCATTTTCAAGCGACGAGAAGCAGCAGCTGTACAAACGCGAAGTCATCCATTATTATTATTATTGTTGTTGTTGCTGCTGCTGCTGCTTCTTCCGTGTTGTTTTTGCTTCGATATTCGCGCCAAGGTTTATGCAAACGTAGCGACGTAACTGACGTATACAGCGACGTAATGACGTGGCTTCCCTTAGCACCGCGAGCTATGGAAAAGCAAACTGGTTCTCAGCTGGCTCGCAAGTTGAACGAGTTGTGAACCAGCACTGGCCCCGAACCAGCCCTGGAACTGATTTGGTGGAAAAGGGGTAACAGACACAGAACCATTCACACTCACATTCACACTTACGGTCAATTTAGAGTCGCCAATTAACCAAACCTGCATGCCTTTGGACTGTGGGGGAAACCGGAGCACCCGGAGGAAACCCACGCTCACAGATATGTAATATTGGATCATTTTCCTCAATAAATAAATGACCAAGTATAATATTTTTGTCTCATTTGTTTAACTGGGTTCTCTTTATCTACTTTTTGGATGTGTGTGAAAATCTGATGTTTTAGGTCATAATTATGGAGAAATATAGAAAATTCTAAAGGGTTCACAAACTTTCAAGGACCACTGTACATATCCAAATCAACTCTCACCAAACCGATGTTGAAATTATACGAGTGCAAGTCAAAAATTCTAAGACAAATGAAAAAAATCTTTATTTATGAAAATAACAAAGCTATTTCTCTACATATCCTCCATTTAAGTCTAAACACTTCTGCAAGCGATGTTTTCATTGGAGAATTCCTTCTTTGTAGTCCTTTTTTTTGAATTCCTTTTGAAATTATAACGTCTGTCTTAGAACTTTTTGACTTTTGTTTGCACTTGTGAATTCATGGAAATGAAACCGATTGCCTAAAAAGTCATACCAATTGCATACCCCAGCATCAAACCAACTCTCATAGTGGCAAATTGTGTGGCATCGAAAATCATCAGATCACTGGTGTGGTAAGAAGTTTTATATTAACTTTAGCATTAATTATAGCTAACAATATATGTTCAAATCCTGTAGTGTCATGCTTCTCTGTTTAGCCTTGACATTTAGAAAAGAAACAAGCTGCACGTGTGAATGAATAAGTTCTTTGTTTTTGCGCGCGTGTGAGAAGCTGCTACCGGGTTGTCGTGGATGCGGCAGAGTCAAGGAAAACTTGGGACAGTTTTTCTCAGCTGCAGTTGGGAAAACAGACTATTACAAAATGTTAATGGAAGCTATGATTATGACTAATATCTTGTGTAAGACAGGAAGCTGAACATGCCTAGAAGTAGATATGGGAGGACCTATGTTAGTGACTACCTGGGCTTGTGATTTTATGGGACTTTCATTAAATTATACAATAAATAAATACATTTGCTTGAGCATTATTCAGGTGTTACTCGTATTTCTATTATTAACAGGTGAATTTCCACCACACTGGCTAAAAGAATCGATGTAGGATCACATTGTGATCAAACTTGTGATTTACACCACTCGTCCACATATCAGTGACAATAAGAAATTGATATTAATTGGAGCTACTTTCATCTAGTCATCACATTTTGTTTCTTAAAAATATACTATCTTCATAATAAATTTATGACAAACTCACAACCGAGGAGTCTCCACTGTTCTTGGCTTCCTCTCTGTTTACCAGCTCTCCCTGGCAGGGGCCGAAGTGTGCACCTACTGGAACAGTCTCCCCCTTATTAAACACTCCCAGGCCTGCATCAGGAATACTGGACTTCTGGATTTCTAGCCCAGGAGGAAGTGTTTGTCTGGCTCGGTCAGGGACTCCCATGGGAACAGATGTATCTGGGATGAAGAGGGGTGGTCCATGAACCTCACATTTGTTGAGGAAGAAGGATTTGCAAAATTCGCAGTCTGGGAGTAGAGAAAACACAACAGGAAGAAATGAGGCCCAAATGTGTGTATGTATCTAAGACCACACACACAGTACATTAGTCCTGTATAAAAATTATCCAAAGAAAGCTTGCCAGTAAGGGTCACTGAGCATCTGGTTGAGACTAGAGATGTCCGTCAGGACTGAGATCTCACAGGAGTACACACAAGGTACACAAGTACGAATTGTTTTTACTTCCTTGTGGGCATAAACAAGTGGTCAGAAGCTTGCAGAGCAAAATAAAACAATGTTCATTAGCATGACTGTGGCACTATGTGATGTATTTACAGCATTCTTAGGACCTGCCTGGTCAGGGTCATGGTTGTTTTCAAAGAACTTGCTTATCTTTTGGGAAACAGAATATCCCAAATCTGTTATGAAAATCACATGCAGGTACAAACAAAAATAACTGTCCACACAGTAAGTAAGTAAATAAATAAAATAGTCCAACGCACATCTCTGAGCTTGCTGACAATTCTGGTATTTCTAGGCCTAGGCATTTTCCAATGCCATACATCTAGAATTCATATTTAATTTAAAAAAAAAATGAAAAAAAATTCACACCTAGTGGCAATTTAAGCATAACCAATTTGCTGAAGGAGAAACCAGTGGGGGCGGCATGGTGGTGTAGTGGTTAGCGCTGTCGCCTCACAGCAAGAAGGTCTGAGTTCGAGCCCCATGGCCGGCAAGGGCCTTTCTGTGCGGAGTTTGCATGTTCTCCCCGTGTCCGCGTGGGTTTCCTCTGGGTGCTCCCGTTTCCCCCACAGTCCAAAGACATGCAGGTTAGGTTAACTGGTGACTCTAAATTGACCGTAGGTGTGAATGTGAGTTTGAATGGTTGTCTGTGTCTATGTGTCAGCCCTGTGATGACCTGGCGACATGTCCAGGGTGGTGTACCCCGCCTTTCGCCCGTAGTCAGCTGGGATAGGCTCCAGCTTGCCTGTGACCCTGTAGAACAGGATAAAGCGGCTAGAGATAATGAGATGAGATGAGAAACGAGTGGACCCAGAGGAAGGAAGTGTAGGGTTTCTACACTGACGGGGGAGAACTTGCAAAACTTTATACAGACAGCAACCCAAGCTTAGAATCGAATCCAGGACCCTGGAGGTGCACCACTGTGATGCCCCTAAACCTGTATACAGATATTTGGACTCCTGTCCATCACACCCATCTGTGCTGATTGAGCATCCCATTCCAGGGGCATACTCTCTGTCCCCTATTAATCACAGCCGACTGGGGTCTTCTGTGAGCTCATGCATGTGGGAAAGAGAGCACATAGCACTGTCCTCCGGGTGTGTTTTGCTATCCTGTGACGCAGCATGAGCTGCATTTGGAAAAGAGGAGGTTGATGGCTTTACATGTCTTGGAGGAAGCATGTGTTAGCCTTCGCTCACATGGTTAGAGAGACCTGGCTGGTGGATGGATACTAGCAGGTGACCACAACAGGGAGAAAATGGGTGGAAAAAAAAAACCTATAGTCTTCTAATGTGAAGACGTTAAGACACGTTTATTTAGCATTTATGGAAGGGGACCCAGGTATCAGTCAGTAAGTTTCCCAAGATGGAGGCGTCTTCAGGACAGAGGAGTTTGTGCTTTCTGGTTTCTCAGTCACACAACATCCCACATTTTTTTTTGTCTTAGAATATTCTCAGCTGGAGAGAATGACATTCTATGTAAACAGAAACAAATAAAACATGCAATGTATCATTCATTCATAAATTAAAAATTGTAATTGTAAGCAAATCACTGTGGTATGAGGGGAATAATACACTTTGGGCCTTGCTGTCATATGAAAATAAACAAGATGAGAGTCATCTATATCCCCCACCCGACAGTGGTGCTTGAAAGTTTATGAACCGTTTAGAATTTTCTATATTTCTGCACAAATATGGCCTAAAACATCATCAGATTTTCACACAAGTCCTAAAAGTGGATAAAGAGAACCCAGGTAAACAAATGAGACAAAAATATTATACTTGGTCATTTATTTATTGAGGAAAATGATCCAATATTACATATCTGTGAGTGGCAAAAGTATGTGAACCTTTGCTTTCAGTATCTGGTGTGACCCCCTTGTGCAGCAATAACTGCAACTAAACATTTCCGGTAACTGTTGATCAGTCCTGCACACTGGCTTGGAGGAATTTTAGCCAATTCCTCTGTACAGAACAGCTTCAACTCTGGGATGTTGGTGGGTTTCCTCACATAAACTGCTCGCTTCAGGTCCTTCCACAACATTTTGGTTGGATTAAGGTCAGGACATTGACTTGGCCATTCCAAAACATTTACTTTATTCTTATTTAACCATTCTTTGGTGGAACGACTTGTGTGCTTAGGGTCGTTGTCTTGCTGCATGCCCCACCGTCTCTTGAGATTCAATTGATGGACAGATGTCCTGACATTTTCCTTTATAATTCGCTGGTATAATTCAGAATTCATTGTTCCATCAAATGATGGCAAGCCATTCTGGCCCAGATGCAGCAAAACAGCCCAAACCATGATACTACCACCACCATGTTTCACAGATGGGATAAGGTTCTTGTGCTGGAATGCAGTGTTTTCCTTTCTCCAAACATAATGCTGATTTAAACCAAAAAGTTCTATTTTAGTCTCATCCTTCCACAAAACATTTTGCTAATAGCCTTCTGGCTTGTCCATGTGATCCTTAGCAAACTGCAGATGAGCAGCAATGTTCTTTTTGGAGAGCAGTGGCTTTCTCCTTGCAACCCTGCCATGCACACCATTGTTGTTCAGTGTTCTCCTGATGGTGGACTCATGAACATTAACATTAGCCAATGGCCTTCAGTTGCTTAGAAGTTACCCTGGGGTCCTTTGTGACCTCGTCAACTATTACACACCTTGCTCTTGGAGTGATCTTTGTTGGTCGACCACTCTTGGGGAGGGTAACAATGGTCTTGAATATCCTCCATTTGTACATAATCTATCTGACTGTGGATTGGAGGAGTCCAAACTCTTTAGAGATGGTTTTGTAACTTTTTCCAGCATCAACAACGCTTTTTCTGAGGACCTCAGAAATCTCCTTTGTTCGTTCCGTGATACACTTCCATGTGTTGTGAAAATCAGAATTTGATAGATCCTTGTTCTTTAAATAAAACAGGGTGCCCACTCACACCTGATTGTCATCCCATTGATTGAAAACACCTGACTCTAATTTCACCTTCAAATTAACTGCTAATCCTAGAAGTTCACATACTTTTGCCACTCACAGATATGTATTATTGGATCATTTTCCTCAATAAATAAATGGCCAAGTATAATATTTTTGTCTCATTTGTTTAACTGGGTTCTCTTTATTTTTTGGACTTGTGTGAAAATCTGATGTTTTAGGTCATATTTATGCAGAAATAGAGAAAATTCTAAAGGGTTCACAAACTTTCAAGCACCACTGTATATACCAACTACATACCAAGTTTCAAGATATTATGCATCACATTTTTCAAGTTCTGCTGCAGGAAACAAATCCTGCCTCTTTACACTGACCTCAGCAGCCCATGGCATAAGCCTACCGGACCTTTGATCCAGGTGAGCTAAAAATTAAAATTTCTCACATTTTTTAGTATCAAAAGGCACTATCTAATACTTAATAAAACATTACTTAAATCAACACATATATCAACTTTTAAGATCATACCACTCATAGTTTTCAAGTTCTGCTCCGGAAACAAAACCTACCCCAAGACTAACTTGAGAGACTAAATCTAAAAATTTCTTCCATGGTAACATGAAAAATTAAAATGTCTTAAGCTGAAAAGGCACATCTACATCATCTTGTTAACATGTATACCAAGTTTCAAATCTGCATCATGAATAGTTTTGGATACATGCTCCAGAAACAAACATTGCTCTTCGAAACTAAGTCAAAATCTATTTTTTTTATGTAAAAATCTGAAAAATACTTTTTTTTCAAAAATCCAAAATAGCAAAAGGGACCACCTCACATGTTACTTGATATGTATACAAAGTTTCATAAAGATTTTCAGTAGTTTTAAAAAGATATAGCCTGGAAACGAAAACGTGACCGGACGGACGGAACCCATTTCTATATCTCCCGGCATAGATTTTTATCTAACAGCATGACCCATCATGTGTTACTCCACACTTTTTTATTCAGGTTAACATCAACTTGTAAATGACTAATGTATTTTAAATAAGTAAATAAATAAAATCCTTGCTATCATATTAAAATGTGAATTGTTTATAGTGTATCAATAAAAATATCAATTTGTCACAATGTGTTGATTAAATAATCCGAGACTGAGGCTACATCCCAAATGTACTGTATTGCACTTTTAGTGCACCAGATAGCATGTAGGGTAAAGAATAAACAAACAGTGAGTGTTACTCAGCACCAGAGTGGCCTGATGTCTTACAGAGGTAGTCTTTATTGTCAGGATCTTCCACTTTAACAGAGAGACCTTCAGGTGGGTTGTCGAGGTCATCTCTATGGTTGTAGATTTTCAGCTCCAGTGTCTCCTCTTTCTTCACACGGACCTCTGACGTCCCTCCAGCCGTGGATGTCTTGGTTTTCATGTCCTCACACAGCTAAAGATCAAACAACAAATCTGTTAGGGGGCAATTCCATGTAAATGTCAACCTCACCATGCAAAAATAAAGCAATATGTAATACATCAAAACCACTCCCAGAGATATCACCTAGGCCTGTATTTTACAGATGTGAATAAGTTGAACCAATTTGTCACAAGAATTGTTCCCTTCGCCTTATGTCAGTCTTTCTTTCTTATAATGTAAAACCCAAGCTAACATCAACTTTGATCATGTACAATTCTATATTATTGCCACAAGCCACAGAAATGTATGCTAAAATCCACAAGACAGCAAAACAATAGCCATCCTAAATATTATTTAAGAACTTTGATAGTTTTAGCTGATATTTAGAGAGTTTTTCAAAGGGTTATGGTGGTTAAATTGCTGATTTTCTAAACATATGCCATGTCTATTTCAGACGCGTCACATCCATAACGGAATTTCATCACATCCATAACGCTGACTTTTCCTTCCGAAACTCTGCATGAAATACAAAATATTTTAAACGAAGATTTTTTAATATTCACCTTGGACCCCTCTATCAAATGGATATCTCCATTTCGACATTAGGTTTACAATTTCACAGAGTTTGATAAAAATGTACAGTCACCCAAGAAAAGTGATACTTTTTCTGTCACATCCATAATGCATCTTTTATTGGCATTTTCTGGCATGCCCTAGATGTACTATGGGAATTGTTCTTGTTCTATCACTTCTCCAGTATGGTACAGCCTTAAAATATGCAACACCTGTTTAAATACTGGGGGACAATAAAACATGCACTGGGTCATTTGTTGCCATTTTGAGTTCAAGTGTCACGTCCATAACGCTGGAATTGCTCTAGGGTGGGACAGTATCCATCCCACTTGGGAAGGTGCTGGTCTCATTTCTCGCAGCATCGCTCATAGAAAAGGCCTAGTTAATCTGTGACAATCCAGAGCTAAGGCCAGGGAGCAGACGAACAGGCTAAACCGACTGTCTGCTACCTGCACAGAGTCGTCACTCAGGGGCCACTACATCAAGACTGTATCTGTTCCCCAAGCTATACAAAAAAGTTTAAATACTCAGAGTTTGTTCTAGTAATCTAATCAATATAAAATTAAATCATACTGACTGTACAGCTGCTGCCAGCACCTTTGATCTAAAGAAGAACTATTAGAATTATTAAATATTAGCTCTCATGTCTGAAGCACTAACTGTTAATGAACTTATTACAGATCAGAAGTTTAATGTACTCTGTTTAACAGAAACATGGATTAAACCAAATGAGTCTGTAGCATTAAAGGAAACTAGTCCTCCTGGAAACAGTTATATATACCAGCCTCACCTAACTGGCAGAGGAGGCGGCAGTGTTATTTATAATGATTATCTAGGCATAACACAAAAACCTGGACAATTAATATGAAGAACTTCAAACTTATCGAATTCATGTTATGCATTACAGTTAAATTACGTTAAAGATTGCATTTGGTACACATCTGCACCATCCTGAAAGTCCTGAACCGAAACAGGCCGGTACGAATACATGCATCATTACACCCCTACAAGAGGGTAAACAGCAGGAGACAGACATAAGGAACTGTTGCCTCCAATCAGCCACACCTGGTCCTTTCCTGGCCAGGTATTTATCATCCCCCTGAACACAATACCCTCCAGGCCTGTAGAGGGTGCACACACACAAACGGTTAATACTGGCTCCAACACGCATCACTACCCACAGTGTGGACAGAGTTCCTCTCACAGTAATCTCCAAAAACACCAGCACATTCTCACAGGAGAGAAGCCGATTCACTGCTCACAGTGTGGTAAGACATTTACTTATTCAGTAACATTTCAGACCCACAAGTGCACCAACTCCGAGAGATTGCATGATTTAAAGTTGTCATATTAAATATAGGGTGGCACGGTGGTGTAATGGTTAGCGCTGTCGCCTCACAGCAAGAAGGTCCGGGTTCGAGCCCCGTGGCCGGCGACGGCCTTTCTGTGCGGAGTTTGCATGTTCTCCCCGTGTCCGCGTGGGTTTCCTCCGGGTGCTCCGGTTTCCCCCACAGTCCAAAGACATGCAGGTTAGGTTGAATGAATGAATGAATGAATGAATTTATTTATTTTTGAACATGTATAAAAAATGTAACTATTTGTACATGCAAAAGAAAGAAAACAAGAAATTAAAAAAAATAAAATAAAGAGCTAAGACATTACAAAACACCGCACATTGTTCGAAAAAGGAGTGGGAAGTACAATACTTTTTTAATTTCACACCCTTTTTTAACTACCCCGAAATCCTAACTACATTAATACACCTACCTAACTACATTAATACACCTATAAAGATATATACCATGTATACACTTAATGAATATCTATATAAATATATAATTACAAAAATATTATACTACATACCATATATACACTTCATAAATATCTATATAAATATATAACTACAAAAAAAAAAAAATATATATATATATATATATATATATATATATATATATATACACACACATACATATATACACACACACTATATACCATATATACACTACATAAATATCTATATAAATATATAATTACAAAAATAAATATATACTACATACCTATCCCCGTAAATAAATATATACCATATACTAAGTTAGTTCTAACATAACAATCAACCCTATTCTATTTATAGATTTATCCCTCATCATCCTCCATTAACATACTTCCTCTTCCATATACTTGCTTAAAAATATTTTTTGTATCTTTTTTTTAAACAGATTTATATTTGCACTTTGTTTTATTTCTGTCTCCAGTCTGTTCCATAAAGTCATCCCACAGCTCGATACACACATGCTTTTTATATTTGTTCGAACCTTTGTTTTTTTTAAATTTAGGTCTCCCCTTAGATTATATCCCCCCTCTCTCTCACTAAACATTCCTTGTATATTTTTCGGCAATAGATTATTTCTCGCTTTGTACATTATTTGTGCTGTTCTGAATTTGACCAGATCCATAAATTTCAACATGTGTGATTTTATGAATAGTGAGTTTGTGTGATCTCTGTATCCTGTTTTGTTTACTGTCCTTATTGCTCATTTCTGTATTGTACATATTGGCTGCAGAGTGGTTTTGTAGGTGTTTCCCCAGACTTCAACACAGTAAGTCAGATATGGCAAAAATAACGAGTAATATAGAGTACGCAAAGATTTGCAATCAAGAATATGTTTTGTTTCAGACACTGCATGAAAAGTGGGATTTACGGGAGCAAACGGGACTGTAGATTTCTGTGGAATTTCAGGTTTATGACAATTTACAGCAATTTGCAGGCAACACTGAAAACTGCCGTGAATTGTCGGAAATGGATGTGTAACTTGCTTTGGCAGTTGTCCCCCAATGACCCCCCTTCCCCTAAGCCTAGGGAAGGCTATACAAATGCAAATCAGGATAGCAGGGGGAGTTCCCAGGTAACATTTTACTAAAAGGTATTAACTTAATTATAAGAATTGTAGAATTGTAAGCTTTTTAAAACTAAGTTGCTACACACAAGTCAAGTCAAGAAGGTTTGTCATTTCAGCCATACATAGTACACAGTGAGATGAAAAACTTTTACTAGTACTAAAAATAACAAAAGACATGAATGCAACAATAATGTGTTTCAACAGTGTACTGTGAAAGTAGCAGCCAAGGGAATATGTCTATCAATAATAGCAACAGCACAAAACCTGTATATTGCTGGAATATTGCTGGAAAAGGCAGTGAGGGAATTAACACAGAGAACATTTCCAAGTATCCACACAAACTGTTTGATGCACAGAAGAAGCGATGTGATGGCGTTATCAGAAATCTTGAAGGTTGATTGCCATGACAAAAGCATCATGACCAGAAGTTTCATCAACAAGTCTTCTGGTTTTTCACTTCTGGACTGACCACTTCCATGCCCCTCTCCATCTTGTATGTCTGGACAGGCTTCACTCTGCTCCTCAGCAAGGCTTTCCCCCTCTTCAGTCACATACTCATCCTATGCAAATGTAAAACACACATTTAAATTCATATCCATGCAATAAATTACAATGCATGCAAATGCCCACATTCGACACCTCAAACGACCATACTCAGTGCATGAATATGTCCATGTCAGAGTGAATAGGCCATCATTAGCATGGCCATTTTACTATGAGACCAGTCAAATGACCACAGTCAGTGCATGAATATGTCCATGGCAGAGTGAATAGGCACCGTTCGAACTACGGGGGTACTCGGGGGATCCGAAATCCCCTGAAACAGACACGAGATCCCTTGAAAACATGATTTGGGAAATGTTGGGGGGGGGGGGGGGGGTCTCTAAAATATTGGCAAAATGATGTTTATTGACATAGCAATTGTGCATAACGGGAAGCATTTGCATATCCGAAGTGTTGTGTTTACATCAAAGATAAAATAAACCGATATGACAATGACTGCTGCTGCCAGGTTGGGGACACAAACTACTAGAAAGGAAGTGTGCCAACACACTTCCTTTCTACTAGTTTGTGTCCCCAGAATTTTCCCATTGGTAATGTTCCCATTGGTATCATTGTTGACGCGAGGTTGTTTTTTGAACATGCCAATGCGGACACAATTTCCCCTGATGAGTTATGACTTCAGACGCGATGCGTGTGTAGAGGTCCCCCCCCCCCCCCCCCCCCAAGGGAAAAAAAGGGATCCCCCAAAAATATCGGCATAGTTCGAACACTGTGAATAGGCCATCGTTAACATGACCATTTGAGTATGAAAAGATTGTGAAACTATAGTTTAAAAAAAACCATATGCACCTCAAACTGCTGTTAAAAGAAGCCTAATCTGTGGCCTCTGTGTTTATTTCAGGGGAATCTTGAAGTTACTTATAATTGAATTGTTTAATTCAGTCAGTAAGCAGGAACTTCATACTTCTATATTCAAAAATATCCAAAATGGTTTATATCACAAACATGCAAGCATGTATAACAATAACCTCGCATGTGATTGGACCAGGAGGTCATGGGCGTGGCTCATACAGTATAAACAGGTGTAGCTTACCAGGTAGTTTTCATGTGCTCTGGAACTTTCTCTTGGTTTCTTGGATTTTTGCTGCTTGGTAATCTTCAATGGCTGGACGGCGCCTCTCGTTCTACTCTCCGTCGAGTCCTGTGACTCCTGTGCCTGGACGCGATGGACCTGTGTCGGGAAGTCCGCAGACCGACGAGAGAAAACTGCTGTCTGCTCTCAGTGGGTTGTCTTGTCAGATTGCAGAGCTGACTACGTTTGTAACCGACAGATTCAACTCTATGGACGACAGATTCAACACCGTGGAAGACAGATTGACTGCTTTGGAGGGACGTAACTTTGGGGAAAATGCAAACTCCAGGAAGAAAAGACGGGTGCAGAGTCCCATGATTGCGGTAAGAATTTGTCCGGTGTCTGCTAGCTAAGCTAAATAGCCTAAAAGTAAACATAGCAGCTAGCCCAAGCTAAAAGTAGCCAATAGCTAGCTATGAGGGACAAGTGACTTAAAAACGTTGTTTTGTTCTTTTCACAGGAAACAGTACGCCGTCTTCACAACTCGGAGACAAACACTAGGCGATACAAGCCGGCGCAAGGGTAAGATTTAAAGAATATGCTTTCATTCTGTATGAGATACGTTAATAGATGCAGATCCTAGCCTGATCCTAACTGTAGCCATCTTGTTTTCACAGACTAACTTCGCCTCATAACGAAGCCGTGACAAGCTATTTAGTGCGGGCTTTGTCGACAAATCCAAATCTTCATGATGCTGACAAAGACAACATTGTGTGTAAGTAACAACTATTTCACTAAATATTATGGTAGCCTATACTGTCCTGTCTCTGCTGTCTACACTTCCCTTCTTCCTTTCCCTTATTAAGCTTAGCCTACTGCTACGTTGTTAATCATACTCTCATTTGTTTTTCTAGCTGCCTGCAAGACTTATTACGAAACTTTACGCAGGAGCTACAGGTACCAGCAGCCTGATCTTTCGTTGCAGGCGGAAGCAAAGAAGAAGTCGGCTCGTAGTCGCTCCAGAAGAAAGAGGGTAAGATTTTTCAGTTTTGGTCAATGTGACTTTTTTTTCAGTGTTTTTCACGTGTTGTGTCCATACGCAGTGCATTGCTCAGTACTTATTCTCTTTATTGATCGTTTTTACAGCTGTTTGACGCAAGACAAGGTATCCTTGCTATGGACGAGATGGATGTATGGCAGTGTGCTACCATAGACCTGATGTCGGATGAGGAAGATGGGGTGGTGGATGGGGTGTCTGGGTGGATCGTTAAGCCTCCGCCGTCCCGTAACCCAGAGCTCAGCGAACTCTGTGCTACGCTGCAATCAAGGCTTGAGGCAGATCTGAAGTACAGGGCAACCCACCACAGACGACTGCATGTCGGTCCGATGCCGCCTGCTCCCCACAGCTCAGAGACCGCAAGCATGCACTTCACGGAGCTGTAGGACTAAAATACGGCGCTTATTTGCTTTTGTTTAGTTCGTATCCTGCACATCTCTCTTGCACTAGGCTATTTATCACTGAATGTATTGGCAACTACTGTTTGTCTTTGACCGAATGCTGCCATTTTGTTTATTTTTTAACATCTTGT